>NC_041356.1:265000-355000 GCF_900634415.1 Cottoperca gobio | reverse complement strand
CAGCTGAGAAACCAACTCTGGATATCGGTAGCTCTATTTTGAGATACGTTCATTTTGAGACACCAGCGACGACAGTCACGTGCATTCCGGGCGCCAGAGCGGGCGACATAGAAGCACATTTGAAACTGCTGGCTAAGGCTAAACGTAAATACAGTAAGATTGTTATTCACATCGGCGGTAATGACACGCGATTGCGTCAATCGGAATGTACTAAAGTTAATGTGGAGTTGGTGTGTACATTTTCCAAAACAATGTCGGACTCCGTAGTTTTCTCTGGTCCTCTGCCAAATCTTTTGAATGATGACATGTTTAGCCGCATGTCATCATTCCGTTGCTGGCTCTGGTGTCCAGACAATTGGCGGACTTTCTAGGGAAGACCTGGTCTGATTAGGAGTGACGGCATCCATCCTACTTTGGGTGGAGCAGATCTCATATCCAATAATATTACAAAGTTTATTAGTGGACCTAATCCATGACAACCCAGAGTTGAGACCAGGAAACAGAGTTGCAGTCTTACACACTTCTCTGTGCTTCTTTCCGGGCAGTCACCCACTCAAATCCCCATAGTGACTGTGGCTGCCCCACGACCACTGAAATTAATAAAATCTATGGTTAACAGAAGAGGAGTTATACATGAAAACCTAATTAAAATAAACATACAAAAGTGCAACTAAATCAAAAAATTAAATGTGGGCTCTTAAACATCAGATCTTTATCAACGAAAGCTGGATTGGTAAATGATTTAATATCAGATTATAAGATTGATTTATTTTGTCGCACTGAAACCTGGCTGAGACATGAAGAATATGTCAGTCTAAATTAATCCACTCCACCTGGTCATATTAATACTCACATTCCTCGAGGTACTGGCCGAGGAGGTGGAGTTGCGGCCATATTTGACTGAAACCTCTTGATCAATCCTAAACCTAAACTAAACTATAACTCTTTTAAAAGCCTTGTTCTTACGCTCTCAAACCCAACATGGAAAACAAGTCAGTTTTATTTGTTACTGTGTACCGCCCTCCTGGTCCGTATTCCGAATTTCTATTTGAATTCTCAGAATTTTTATTTTTATTAAAACAGATAAAGTAATTATTGTAGGTGACTTTAATATTCATGTAGATATTGATAGTGACAGCCTTAATAATGCATTTATCTCAATATTAGATTCAATTGGGTTCAGTCAAAATGGACATGAACCAACTCACTCCGCAATAGGCAATAAATATGACGAAATAAAATGATACAGCCGGCATAAAAACAAATATAAAGTGCATAAAAAACTCACCATTATGCTGAATTAGTGGGAGCCCTGAGCTTGTGTCTCTAACGAGCCGGTCCAATATAGGGGTATAAATTCTTAAACTCCAAGGGCTTGTCTTTTAACGCCGGGTGCCGGCGTTATGAAGGCATCGTTGCCTCATTTGCGAGCCTGTATATTATGCAGAGCGGCGCATGTAGCGATAAACTAGTATTGAGGTGTTTATCGCTACAGGTGGACTCCTGATGTTGTCTTTTAAATGCCTCCTCATTGGGTCTTTTCCCTTTTCCAAAAAAGCTCTTTAAAGACGTTTGTTTTCCGCTCATTGTTGCTTGTGGGCTTAATGTTTTTGAAGTAAAGTATCACGTGATAGACGAGCGTCTTGACATGTGCCAAGAGACACAGACGCACAGACAGATGTATCAAGTGATTTTTCAAAATAAAATATTTTCATCATACCGCGGACCGGTGGTTGGGGACCACTGGCCTAAGCCATCAACCTGTCTTTTAGACCCGATTCCAACTAAACTGTTTAAAGAAGTTTTACCCTTAATTAACATCTCGTTATTAAATATGATCAACCTGTCTCTATTATCTGGTTACGTACCACAATCCTTTAAAGTAGCTGTAATAAAACCACTTCTTAAAAAGCCTAGTCTTGATCCAGAGGTTTTAGCCAACTATAGGCCAATATCTAACCTTCCCTTTCTCTCTAAGATTCTTGAGAAAGCAGTTGCAAAACAGTTGTGTGACTTTTTACATAATAATAGTTTATTTGAGGTTTTTCAATGTGGATTTAAAGTTCATCATAGCACAGAGACGGCACTGGTGAAAGTTAGCAATGACCTTCTTTTGGCATCAGACAAAGGACTTGTCTCTGTTCTTGTCTTGTTAGACCTCAGTGCTGCTTTCGACACTGTTGATCATGACATTCTACTACAGAGACTGGAACATTGTGTTGGCATAAAAGGAACCGTACTAAGCTGGTTCAAGTCCTATTTATCTGAGCGATCTCAATTTGTATGTGTTAACGATAAATCCTCCATGACAGCCAAAGTCAGTCTTGGAGTTCCGCAGGGTTCTGTACTTGGACCGATTCTATTCACCTTATATATGCTTCCTTTGGGCAATATTATAAGGAACCACTTTATAAACCTTCATTGTTATGCGGATGATACCCAATTATATCTATCAATTAAACCAGACGAAACCAATCAATTGGCTAAACTTCAAGCATGCCTTAAGGACATAAAAACTTGGATGTCTAGCAACTTTTTGATGTTAAACACAGACAAAACTGAAGTTATTATACTTGGCCCTAAACGCCTCCGAAACGCATTTTCTAATGACATAGAAGCTCTGGATGGCATTAATTTGGCCTCCAGCACCACTGTAAGGAATCTTGGCGTCATCTTTGATCAGGATCTGTCTTTTAACTCCCACATAAAACAAATCTCAAGGACTGCCTTCTTTCATCTACGTAACATTGCAAAAATAAGACACATCCTGTCTCAAAATGATGCAGAAAAACTAGTCCATGCATTTGTTACTTCAAGGCTGGATTACTGCAACTAATTGTTATCAGTTTGTCCCAAAAAGTCGCTTAAGACTCTTCAGTTGATCCAAAATGCAGCAGCACGTGTATTGACAAGAACAAGGAATTGGGATCATATTACTCCTGTATTAGCTGCTCTGCACTGGCTCCCGGTAAAATACAGAATAGAATTCAAAATCCTTCTCCTGATTTACAAAGCAATTAATGGTCAGGCTCCAGCATATTTTAAAGAGCTCATAGTACCTTATAACCAACTAGAACATTGCGCTCCCAGACTGCAAGGTTATTTGTAGTTCCTAGAGTCTCCAGTGGAACCAGCTTCCAGTTTGTGTTCGGGAGGCAGACACACTCGAGAGTAGAGTAGGCTAAAGACTTTCCTTTTTGATAAAGCTTATAGTTAGGGCTTGCTCAGGTTTGCCTTGGATCAGCCCCTAGTTATGCTGCTATAGGCTTAGACTGCCGGGGGACACCTCCCTGCTCTCCTACTTCTCTTCCTCTCTCCTCCCCTCCCTCTCTTCTCCCTCTCTATCTGTATGCATTTATGTAAATGTATGTTACTAACTCATCATCCGGGGTATCATCCCCGGAGTTTCTATCATAGTCTATCATATGGCAGGTTGCCACTGATAAAGTTTACGTCAGGATCAGGAATCGTGGCTGCGCCTGCTGCCCTGGTCCTGCTGGACACCGGGAAGCCTTTTTGACATTTTCCTGGATTCATCTATACTTTCTCTTTTTCAACACAACATCATTTCTGTCAAATGTTGTACTTGTACTACGTTGTTTACACACGACATCTATTGCATGTCTGTCCGTCCTGGGAGAGGGATCCCTCCTTAGTTGCTCTCCCTGAGGTATCTTCCATTTTTCCTCCTTTAATTATGGGGTTTCTTTTAGAAAGTTTTTCCTTGTGCGATGCGAGGGTGTAAGGACAGATGGTGTCGTAACCTGTACAGTCTGTAAAGAACACTGAGACAAATGTATAACTTGTGGGCTATATAAATCATTTTGATTTGATCTGTCTGTCTGTCTCTCCCTTCACTCCCTTCTCTCTCTCTCTCTCTCTCTCTCTCTCTCTCTCGGAGTGCATGCTGGGAGTTTGTGTGCGAGTGAGATGCTGAGTGTATGTTTTTCGTTTCTTCTTTTTGATTCTTTTGTTTAATAATGGGTGTTAATTTAACTTAAGTTACTGGTGATAGTTTGGTATGGTTAATTTTCGGTACGTTTGGGTGTGGTGGTTGAGGTGTGTGGGGATTTCCCTTGCCGGTGTCTCGCCGGTCAGCGTCTGACGCCATGGTGAATGGGGAATTCTCCAAGTTTACGAGGAAACATGGCATGGATGTAAGTCTCAGTTACTTAAACATGTAGTGTCTCACCGTAGACAGCTGTATATGATTCTTAATAACCGGGATGTGGAGCTCAACCTCCGCTTCCATGTTAAAGTAGATGATTATGATTACGTGATTTTTTGTCACCTCATCGGGGTATCGGCTTTTGGGTGCGGGGAGGAGGGACACACCGCAAGGACCTGTCCGAGGCGTGGGGACCCAGCTCCGTCTGATCCAGGAGGGGCGGCGGCTGCTGCGGCTTGCTCTGGCGGGGAGATCTCCGCCGGCCGCTCCAGCTGTGCCCGATCTGGCGCACGAGGTGTGTGGTGTTATTTTAAGTGGTGTGGGGAAAAATAATGGGGAAAAAAATGACCAAGATATTCTAGGTGGAGTAGGAGGAAGTGAGGTTGAAAAAAACAAGGAGGGAGAAGAGGAGCAGGTACAGGAGGAAGGTGGGTTGGGAGGAGAGCATAAAAAGGAGGCAAGTGATTTGGGAGGAGAGCAGGTGAAAGAGGCAAGTGATTTGGGAGGAGAGCAGGTGAAGGAGGAAGGAGAGGTGCGCGTAGAGGAGGCAGGTGGTTTGGGAGGAGAGCCAGCAGAGGTGATAGGAGAGGTGCAGGAAAACATGGCAGGAAAAGAAAGGAATACATGGGGTGAGCAGGTAGAGGAAGCGGAGATGGAAGTGGAGGAGGAAGAGGCAGCAGTAGCACTGGAGACAGTACAACAAAAACCTGCTGCCAAACGTAAGAAAAGGTAAAAGAAAGCATCCAGCGATGCTAAAAACAGTAAAGTTGGTGAAGAGGGACAGACTGTGAGAAGGCAAGGACAAGCGGACGAGAGTCTCAGTGAAGATGAGTGTGTGTCTGACCAACAAAAACCAACATGGTTTAAAGGTGGAGGATTATTTTCCAGATTTGGTCAATTTTAATACCTCAGCCAGACTCCATATGAGTCAAAGAGAGGAGTGTGGCCTCACTGAACAGGAGTATTATAGATAAAATAAACTTGTGGTAAAAGTAAAAAAACAAATACATGTTGATGATGCGTGTCTTAATTAATATGTTTGTTTGGTTTTTTGCTTTTAACATCTCAGTAGTGATGGATACTTTCAGAGTGGGTGTTTTAAATGTTAATGGAGCCAGATGTCTTAAAAAAAAGAGGGCAAATCTATGAAACTGCAAAGATGAAACATGTTGATGTATTTTTTTTACAAGAAACGCACAGTGATAGTTTTAATGAGATAGACTGGAGGAGAGAGTGGGCAGGGGAAGTCATTTTAAGCCACAACACTTCTCTTAGTAGAGGAGTGGGCTTCCTCTTCTCCAAGTCTTTTACTCCAGTCTCACTGGAGGTCGAGCATTTTATCGAGGGGAGGTTGCTTTTAGTTAAAGAAAGGTTTTTTTTTTCAGCTGTTTTTATAAATGTATACGCTCCAACAATCGGTGCAGAGAGGAAGCTGTTTTTACAAAAAGTTAATGATGTGTTAAATGGCTGTGCCTCGGAGGATTTCTTATTTTTGGGAGGGGATTTTAACTGCACAGAAACTGCATCTTTAGATCGTAACCACTCAGAGCTGCATCCAGCGTCCCAGAATGCTCTGAGGCAGCTGGTCCACTCCCATGGCCTGGTGGATGTATGGTGGGCGAAGAATGCATGCAGATGATCGACAATATACATAGTCTCACCATCTAGATAATAGGATTTCCTCAGCCAGGTTAGATCGTATTTATTGTTTTAAACATCATTTAATATTTATAAACTCTGCAGCATCATTCCGGCTGGTTTTACAGATCATGCTTTGCTTTTATGTAATGTTTTTATTAGAAACATAAAGCCAAAAAATGCATATTGGCATTTTAACTCAGTTTTGACTTTTGATAAACATTTTAGACAGGTCCTTATTTATTTCTGGAGTGTTTTTAGACAGAGGAAGGGTGATTTTAGCCCATGGCCATGGTCTTAGGCCATGGTGGGACCTTGGTGGGACCATGGTAAGACTGAAATAAAAATGCTTTGTCAACAGCACATCCTCAATGTCACACAAGACATCACCAGATCTATGAAAGACCTCGAGGGTGATATAGTGGAACTAGAAATAATCAGTGAGTCCACGAGAGATCGAGGATATATTGAAAATGGCTTTAGCCAACCTGCTAGTACGGGGTGCACTGGTCTGGCCCCGGTTTCAAAACACCACCGAGATGGAAGCTCCCTCTAATTTCTTCTTCGGTCTGGAGAAAAAGAACGGATAGAAGAGGGTAATCCACTCTTTTCTCTCAGACACAGTGCAAGAAATAACTGAACCAAGCCAGATAAGAAGGCGAGCCGTGAGTTTTTATTCTTCCCTCTACTCCAATGAGTATGAGGGAGATGAAACACTCCTCGGAAGGTTCTGTGACTACCACAGGTCTCAGAGGAGACCAACTCACAGTTAGAGGGGTCGTTGACTATGCGGGAGCTGCAGGTAGCTTTACAGGCCATGCAGGGAAGACGAGCTCCCGGCATTGATGGCCTCACAGTCGAGTTTTTTAAAGCCTTCTGGGACATTTTATCAAATGATCTTTTAGATGTTTTTAATGAAAGCCTGGCCTCTGGTTCCATGCCGATGTCTTGCCGCAGAGCAGTAATAACACTTCTGCCTAAGAAGGGAAACCTGCAGGACATTGGTAATTGGTGTCCTGTGTCTTTGCTGTGTGTGGATTATAAGCTTCTGTCCAAGGCCCTGGCCACCAGGCTGGGGGGGGGGGGGGGGGCTATGGAGCAGGTCATATACCGGGACCAGACCTACTGTGTGCCCGTCAGGTCCATGGTAGACAATGTCCACCTAATTCGAGATGTTTTGGAGGTCGCCAGCTCATTGGGCATTAATATTGGTCTGATTTCTCTGGCTCAGGAAAAAGCTTTTGACCGGGTTGAACACAACTTCCTCTGGAAAGTGATGGAGAGTTTTGGGTTCAACCCTGGATTCATAGCTAAGATCAAGGTGTTGTACAGTGAAGTTGAGAGTGTGCTGAAGTTCAATGGTAGTCTGTGTGCTCCTTTTAGAGTGTGTAGAGGGGTCTGGCAGGGCTGTGCTCTGTCAGGAATGCTCTTTGCGCTCTCCCTTGAACCTCTCCTTAGTTAAATACCCTGCAACCTACAAGGTCTATTTTTACTTGGTTGTAGTAGCAGCATTATTTTATCAGCTTATGATGCCATTGTTGTCATTGGAAGCCAGAAGGAGGCAGATATTTTAACCAATATTGTAAAAGATTTTAGCACAGCATCGGCAGCGAGGGTGAATTGGAAGAAAGGTGAAGCCCTCACTGTCGGGGAGTGGCATGGCAGTCTCCCAGTTCTTCCCCAGAGCCTCACCTGCAAAAGAGATGGAATAAAATATCTAGGTGTGTTTTTAGGAAAAGAAAATATAGTCCAGAAGAACTGGGAGAACGTCACTGAAAGGATTGAGGGAAGGATTTCCAAATGGAATGGCTGTTCCCTCACATGTATTTTAAAGGCAGGGTTTTGGTTTTAAACAACCTTGTGGCGTCCCAACTGTGGCACCGTCTGATCTTAGCTAAAATACAGAAAATAATGGTAGATTCTTTTTGGGATGGTCTACACTGGGTGCCACAAGGGGTGCTGTATTTATCCAGAGAGGAGGGGGGACAGGGCCTAGTCCACCTGGCCGAACAGTCACTTTTAGACTCCAATTTTTACAGAAATATCTTACCAGTCCGGCTGATTTGGTTTGGAGAGAAGTGGCCAGCTGTATCCTCAGACGCGTGAGTAACCTGGGGCTGGATACTGCTCTGTTTTTAACGGATTCAAAATTGTTAAGGGTAAGTGAGCTGCCTCCATTTTTAAGTGTTGGTTAAGTCCTTTTTGACCATAAAAGGTGCCCTAAGTCTGACTCTCTGCACTGGTTGTTGATAGAGCCTCTAATTCACAGGGCCAGGCTGGACGTCAGCAGCAGCAACACACCCGGCCTGATGGTGGCGCTGTGCAGCTCAGGGACCCTATGCTTACAACAGCTGGTGGATGCAGTGGGGCCGGCGCTGAATGATGCCCGAGCCCTGAGCTCTCTGCTGGGTCTAACCTCTAGCCGGGTGGCTCAGAGGATCCTGCAGCTCTGGAGCCAGAGACTCTCTGGAGAGGAGAGGAGCCTCCTCATCGAATACAGTCAGGGTAAGACCGTTCCAGACCCAGCGAACCCGTTTCCAGAAATCTACCTCAGCCCAGGTCTGGGAGAACTGACCGGCCCCCTGCTCAAGGTCACTAACCCAGCAAAACTGTCGCTGCACAGAGCAGACAAAACAACTTTCTATGCGAACTGTGTGAAAAGCATCAATAGGAAAGGCCTGTGCACCAGACCCTCCAATGTGTGGAGCAATAGACTAGGTGGAGAAAGCGGACCGGGTCCACAGTGGAGGATTTTATACAAACCCCCCCTCAAAAGCGGACTGCCGACCTTCAGTGGACGATTTTACATGGCGCTATTGCTTCGAACGCTTTCATCTCTGTTATTAATCATGCTGTTTTAAATAATTGTCCTTTTTTATAATTTACGTGAGACTGTCTTCACTGAGTGTAAGAGACTCACCGGTATCTTCTCTCTTTTAACATTGGTTTTTAGTCTCTTTGATGTTATTTTTACTTTGAATGTTTTTGGTTTTTGGTTACTGCGGGTCATTGTTTTAATTTTTCCCCTTCTTGATCCGTGAGCTGAAATGGTTTTTGTGTTGCTGCATTGGGTTAGCACACGTGGGTCAGGGGTAGCTCGTGAGGGCCGGGTGTGATGTAGGTGGAGAGAGGACGTGCTATGATAATGATATTGTAAGGGATAGTTGTTTTGGCAGTGATTTGGATCAGGCGGTGCATTTGACGTTTGGATCTTTGCTTGTCGCTGTGTCACACTCGCACATCATTCGGCCGGTGATTTGTGGTGTGTGTGTGGGGCGGGGTGACGAGTGGAGATTTCAGATGTTGGATGTATTGCTTGGTCCGGATGATTGTTTTTGATGGTGTCGTTGTTGTAGTGTGCCTTTTTTTTCACTTTTGTTGCACTGGGTGTACATGGGTCGTTTTTGGGCCGTGTGTGGACCTGGTGTGCGGGAACTGTTCTGGTCCGTGGATTGAGGGTGGGGGAAGGGGAGGTAGTGATTTGTGGTGATCGAGAACGGGACATTTGATGAATGATTGAAATATTGAATGATGGAATGAGTTGATTTCCGGGGGTGTGGCGGGGAGACACTCACATGAGGTGGCTTTGTGGGTCGATACGAGTAATTTTTGACCCATGTTGTGCCGTAGAAGGGTAGTGATACAAAAATTATTGTTTACGATTGATTTGTGATGATAAAGGGTTATCTGTATATATTTTGTATTTGTTGTTTTTAGCACTTTATTAAATAAAATAAAGTAAATAAAGTCTCTCTCTCTCTCTCTCTCTCTCTCTCTCTCTCTCTCTCTCTCTCTCTCTCTCTCTCTCTCTCTCTCTCTCTCTCTCTCTCTCTCTCTCTCTCTCTCTCTGCCAGCGGCTGTCTGTCTCTGTTGTCCCCTGAGTTGAGGCCACCCTGAGGCCAATGACAGTGGCATTGCAAGGATCAATACCACCCACCCTGCCACCATGAGCGAGGGATCGATGGAGAGTTTGGTTTTCTCTCTCTGGTTTCTCATCAGCACTCTAACACCTCACACTTTCTCACACTGTATTTAAGGATATATGCAAACATCCTTTTATTATTATGAACTATTGTTTAGAAATTGGTCATTGAAATGAAAACCTTTTTGAATGTCATCCCCTCACAATTCTTCATGATTTAAAGAAAAGGGAATGAACCAAAATCAGGAAGTAATTAATACAACTATAATACAGTATATCCATGAAATTTATAATATGAATATTCCAATGTTAAAGTTAAGTATCAGGTGGTTATTGCAATATTCTTGTGGTAAAACCAGTATTAAGATGTAAGTATTAACAAAAAAAGGTCAAATTTCAATATTAAATTATGTTCAATTCTTTAAATATCAATTATCATCCATACAGAAATATTGTCATTTACTGTAAATATCCGAGCCGAACATTCAGGTTCCTGCTGCTTCCCACGTGTTTTCTACGATTAAAGAGCAGCACTTTAAACTATGTCTGATGTGTGAAATGTGCATTACATTAAGTTTCTGTACACACACACACACACACACACACACACACACACACACACACACACACACACACACACACACACACACACACACACACACTGTCAAAGGGATCGAAAGCAAACAGTCAGTTCAGACACTTCAGTGGGCTCAGTAGATTTGTATCACAGCACTCTCATCAATTGATCAGTGACGGAGGAGTTAGCAATTGTCTGTAGTTAACAGAGCAGCCAAATCTATCACCCCCCCCCCCCCACACACACACACACACACACATGCACACACTTCGTCTATAATTCATGGGGTGTATTGTGCGGATGCAGTTAACTGCCGCTTAAAAGTAATTAATTGATTTTCTGACATATCAGTTAGCAGCAGCGCCAAATGACACACACACACACACACAAACACACACACACACACACACACACACACACACACACACACACACACACAGGTTGTCTAAAATAACGTATCTCGTGAATATTGTACACACAATTCTCTCTGTCTGTCTGTCTCTCTCTCTGTCTATGTCTCATTAAGTGTTTTTAGTAAAAAGAGGCATTCACGTACTACATTCTACCATTACAACAATCGTATATTCATTTGTGTATTTTTACTGACTGTTACATGTTTTAACTTTAAAGCTCAACCACACAACAACTCAACTACATGGTTTGCACACTTGCACCCTTTACTGCGTTCAACATGGTGCCACTTAGTGTGCTGGATTACTTTATGGCACAGAGGGGCATTGCTTTACGGCGGGTTGTTGTAAAGCTTTCAGTGTTTCTGCCAGTGGCAGATGGAGGAGGAGGTGAAAGGTTGATGGTCACCAAATGTCATCAACGGTCACCATGGATGACCTTTTACGCCCCCTCCATGATGGTGGATGGGACATGGGTCAAGCTAAAAACAAAAAGTACACGTCAAAGTTTTTTCTCCCTGAGATTGTTTTTGGTTGGGTAGTTCTTATTGTGCTGAACTGTTCATTTTTACGATAAGTTAGGTTTTAATTAGTAATTTCATGCTATAAAAAGGGGGGTGTGACGTCATGATTGACAGCTGTTCTGAGTGAAGTAGACGCGGAGCCGGAGGCTCAGGAATGGTAGAGTAGAGTAGGAACGATAAATTATCGCCTGTCTCTTTAAGACCCCTCCCAAAAAAGCCCAGTCTGGTCTGATTGGCTTGCGAGAATAATTGCAAAACTAGTTCTGAAGTCATGGGTAGAGATACTCATTATATTCTAATGAGCCTGCATGTGACACAGTAAGGGGAGCCACATCTGAGTGGCTTGTTGAATCACATGGTTTCACAGAAAACTGACTGGGTTGTCTTATTCCACAGTTTGTGGGTTGGTAGGCACTCCGGATACCCAAATGTTTGAAAGTGTCCACATCTCTGAGAACCTCACCTGGGCCCTCAACACCTCGACCCCAATTAAGGAGGCTCACCAGCGTCTCTTCTTCCTGAGGAAAGCCCATCTGTTCACTACATCTTCAGGTGTGCATAAGCTATAGGTTATGAACTAAAATACATGCTCGGGCAGGTGTGTGGGCGGGACGATGTCACATTGTTACTTGCGATGACTTCGGCGCAAATTCTGGCTACACATGACGTCAAAAGCACAAGATGGCAGTGCCTGTATTCAGGACATTTTGGCTTCACTTTTCTACAATGGGAGGATGTAGCGATGCATAGTACATCTATATATACAGTCTCTAGGGCTTGAACAATCAGCAAAATTAGTTACTGCAAACTATCGCTTGATCGTTCATGAACCATTGAAAAGTCCAATCCCAGGAGCAGGAATTAAACTTAGTCCCTGATTTCACTGGTAGTTTACTTCCTCAAAGTCTTCTTTGTACACTGGGCAGGTCCCATAATACAGTACCATGACAACCCAGAGTTGAGACCAGGACAAAGAGTTGTAGTCTTACACACTTCTCTGTGCTTCTTTCCGGGCAGTCACCCACTCAAATCCCCATAGTGACTGTGTCTGCCCCACGACCACTGAAACTAATCAAGTCTATGGTTAACAGAAGAGGAGTTATACATGAAAACCTAATTAAAATAAACACCACCACTGCAAAAGTGCAACTAAATCAAAAAATTAAATGTGGGCTCTTAAACATCAGATCTTTATCAACGAAAGCTGGATTGGTAAATGATTTAATATCAGATAATAAGATTGATTTATTTTGTCTCACTGAAACCTGGCTGAGACATGAAGAATATGTCAGTCTAAATGAATCTACTCCACCTGGTCATATTAATACTCACATTCCTCGAGGTACTGGCCGAGGAGGTGGAGTTGGGGCCATATTTGACTCAAACCTCTTGATCAATCCTAAGCCTAAACTAAAATATAACTCTTTTGAAAGCCTTGTTCTTACGCTCTCAAACCCAACATGGAAAACAATAAAGCCAGTTTTATTTGTTACTGTGTACCGCCCTCCTGGTCCGTACTCTGAATTTCTATCTGAATTCTCAGAATTTTTATCAAATTTAGTCCTTAAAACAGATAAAGTAATTATTGTAGGTGACTTTAATATTCATGTGGATGTTGATAGTAACAGCCTTAATAATGCATTTATCTCAATATTAGATTCAATTGGGTTCAGTCAAAATGTACATGAACCAACTCACTGTTTAAACCACACTCTGGACCTTGTTCTGGGATATGGTGTTGAAATTGAAAGTTTATCAGTGTGTCCACATAATCCTCTTTTATCAGACCATTTTTTAATAACTTTTGAAGTCCTGTTACTGGACTACAAGCCAGTAGGCAAAATATCCTACGCTCGATGTTTATCTGAAAGTGCTGTGACTAAATTTAAGGAAGTGATTCCATCAGCACTTGATTCAATACCAGGACTCAATATCAATATAACAGAGGACTCCAATGCTAACTTTAGTCCCTCCCAAATTAATCATCTTGTTGATAGCGCTGCAGCCTCACTGCGAATAACACTCGACTCTGTCGCTCCTCTTAAGAAGAAGATCATAAAACAGAAAAAGAAAGCTCCATGGCTTAATTTACAAATCCGCAAACTAAAACAAAAGTCGAAAAATCTTGAAAGTAAATGGCGTTCCACTAAATTGGAAGAATCTCGTTTAGTCTGGTTAGATCATCTTAAAACGTATAAGAAGGCTCTCCGTAATGCCAGAGCAGCTTATTACTCTTCCTTAATAGAAGAAAATAAGAACAACCCCAGGTTTCTTTTCAGCACTGTAGCCAGGCTGACAGAGAGCCACAGCTCTACAGAGCCTTCTGTTCCTATATCTCTCAGTAGTGACGACTTTATGAGTTTCTTTAACGATAAAATTATAATTATTAGAGACAAAATTAATCTCCTCCTGACCTCAATTGGTAATGACTTAACTTCAACTGTTGGAATTTTAAAAACATCTGTAACTCCTGAAATATATCTAGACTGTTTTACTCCAATCAACCTTAACCAACTAACTTCAACAATCTCATCGTCTAAACCATCAACCTGTCTTTTAGACCCGATTCCAACTAAACTGTTTAAAGAAGTTTTACCCTTAATTAACACTTCGTTATTAAATATGATCAACCTGTCTCTATTATCTGGCTACGTACCAAAATCCTTTAAAGTAGCTGTAATAAAACCACTTCTTAAAAAGCCTGGTCTTGATCCAGAGGTTTTAGCCAACTATAGGCCGATATCTAACCTTCCCTTTCTCGCTAAAATCCTTGAGAAAGCAGTCGCAAAACAGTTGTGTGACTTTTTACATAATAATAGTTTATTTGAGGTTTTTCAATCTGGATTTAGAGTTCATCATAGCACAGAGACGGCACTGGTGAAAGTTACCAATGACCTTCTATTGGCTTCAGACAAAGGACTCGTCTCTGTTCTTGTCTTGTTAGACCTCAGTGCTGCTTTCGACACTGTTGATCATGACATTCTACTACAGAGACTGGAACATTGTGTTGGCATAAAAGGAACCGCACTAAGCTGGTTCAAGTCCTATTTATCTGAGCGATCTCAATTTGTACTTGTTAACGATAAATCCTCCATGACAGCCAAAGTCAGTCTTGGAGTTCCGCAGGGTTCTGTACTTGGACCGATTCTATTCACCTTATATATGCTTCCTTTGGGCAATATTATAAGGAACCACTCTATAAACTTTCATTGTTATGCGGATGATACCCAATTATATCTATCAATTAAACCAGATGAAACCAATCAATTGGCTAAACTTCAAGCATGCCTTAAGGACATAAAAACTTGGATGTCTAGCAACTTTTTGATGTTAAACACAGACAAAACTGAAGTTATTATGCTTGGCCCTAAACGCCTCCGAAACGCATTTTCTAATGACATAGAAGCTCTGGATGGCATTAACTTGGCCTCCAGCACCACTGTAAGGAATCTTGGCGTCATCTTTGATCAAGATCTGTCGTTTAACTCCCACATAAAACAAATCTCAAGGACTGCCTTCTTTCATCTACGTAACATTGCAAAAATAAGACACATCCTGTCTCAAAATGATGCAGAAAAACTAGTCCATGCATTTGTTACTTCAAGGCTGGATTACTGCAACTCATTGTTATCAGGTTGTCCAAAAAAGTCGGTTAAGACTCTTCAGTTGATCCAAAATGCAGCGGCACGTGTATTGACTAGAACAAGGAAATGGGATCATATTACTCCTGTATTAGCTGCTCTGCACTGGCTCCCGGTAAAATACAGAATAGAATTCAAAATCCTTCTCCTGACTTACAAATCAATTAAAGGTCAGGCTCCAGCATATCTTAAAGATCTCATAGTACCTTATAAACCAACTAGAGCATTACGCTCCCAGACTGCAGGGTTACTTGTGGTTCCTAGAGTCTCTAAGAGTACAATGGGAGCCAGAGCCTTCAGCTATCAAGCTCCTCTCCAGTGGAACCAGCTTCCAGTTTGTGTTCGGGAGGCAGACACACTCTCCACATTTAAGAGTAGGCTAAAGACTTTCCTTTTTGATAAAGCTTATAGTTAGGGCTGGCTCAGGTTTGCCCTGGATCAGCCCCTAGTTATGCTGCTATAGGCTTAGACTGCCGGGGGACACCTCCCTGCTCTCTTCCTTCTCTCCCTCTCTCTTCTTCTCCCTCTCTTCTTCTCCCTCTATCTGTATGCATTTATGTAAATGTATGTTACTAACTCATCATCCGGGGTATCATCCCCGGAGTGTCTGTCTCTCATGTGGCAGGTTGCCACTGATAAAGTTTACGTCAGGATCATGAATCGTGACAGCGCCTGCTGACCTGGTCCTGCTGGACACCGGGAAGCCTTTTTGACATTTTCCTGGATTCTTCCAAACTTTCTATTTCTTTTTTTTTTCCAACACAACATAATTTCTGTCAAATGTTGTATTTGTACTATGTTGTTTATCCTGTACACACGACATCTATTGCACGTCTGTCCGTCCTGGGAGAGGGATCCCTCCTCAGTTGCTCTCCCTGAGGTTTCTTCCATTTTTTCCCCTTTAATTTTGGGGTTTCTTTTAGGAAGTTTTTCTTTGTGCGATGCGAGGGTCTAAGGACAGAGGATGTTGTAACCTGTACAGTCTGTAAAGCACACTGAGACAAATGTATAATTTGTGATATTGGGCTATACAAATAAATTTGATTGATTGATTGAGTAACACGTTTGTTACTAACGTGGCCAGCTGTTATAGGACATTTCTGAGCCTCCTTAAGAAAGATGATATTGGGAAACAGGATAATTAGTTGTTACACCAAACAGGAATTCTTTTTCAATAATGTCCCTTTTTCTAAGTGAAAATTCCCATTAGTGCTTGTGTATAGTTTTGTGTGTGTGTGTGTGTGTGTGTGTGTGTGTGTGTGTGTGTGTGTGTGTGTGTGTGTGTGCGTGTGTGTTTGTGTGTGTGTTGAATTATTCAGCCGGCCTCTGCGATGAGAGAAGATGGGCTTATTCTTGCTAAACTAAAAATTGATTTTCTGACACAAGAAATGCAGGAGAGACAGAGAAAGAGAGAGAGAAAGAGGGAGAGAGAGAGAAAGAGAGGGAGAGAGAGAAAAAGAGAGAGAGAGAGAGAGAGAGAGAGAGAGAGGGGGAGAGAGAGAGGGAGTGTGAGTGGGAGAGAGAGAGACAGAGAGATAGAGATAGAGAGACCAACCTATTCAATCATGCACACAGTCAAAGTTAGTTAAATGTTCATTCTTTCAACATAGAAATGTAGAAATGGAAATAGACAGAGCAAAGTGAGACGGTATTTCTGAGGGAGAGAGACAGCATGACAGATAGAGAGAGCAAGATAGAAGTGCCTCAGGCTGTGTTTAGTGCAGTTTGAATGGCTGAGCAGGTGCATTAGAGCAGAAACCTTTAACTCTCTCTCACACACACACACACACACACACACACACACACACACAGTGACGGCTGGACAGTGAACATGGACCTCACAACTGATCAGAAATCACAAAGAGATGGATGATCTCCTGAGAGACGCCTCACACTCATGCAGGTTGCGTGGACTGATCAAAGTGAAGATTTCAAAAACCCTGCTGGAGATTTGTCACAGACAGTAAATATACTGTTGTTACAGTGATGTAAGAAGCCAACACAAATAGAAAGATTTACGATTACCTGGAGAGTAAATCTCTGGGAACCATCGTGGTGGAGAGGTTTGTGTGTCCCTATGAACCTGAGAACTGTGTTGTCTGGAGCCTAGTGCTCCTGGTAGGGTCTCCCAAGGCAAATTGGTCTCAGGTGAGGGGCCAGACTAAGAATGGTTCAAAAACGACTTCATGAAAGAAAGGGAAAGGAAAGGAGAGACCCTGCCCGGAGGAAGCCCGGGGCCCCCGTCTGGAGCCAGGCCCAGAGGGAGGGCCCGACAGCGAGCGCCTGGTGGCCGGATTTGCCACGGAGCCTGGTCGGGCACAGCCCGAAGAAGCTACGTGGTGCCTCCCATCCATCCATCCTGTGGGCCCACCACTCATGGGAAAAACCGCTGGGGTCGGGTGCGCTGTCACATGGGTGGCAGTGATGGTCAGGGACCTCGACAGACCAGACCCGGGCAGCAGAGGCTGGCTCTGGGGACGTGGAACGTCACCTCTCTGTGGGGGAAGGAGCCGGAACTAGTGCGGGAGGTGGATCGCTACCAGTTGGATCTGGTGGGGCTTACCTCCATGCACAGTCTTGGCTCTGGAACCGTACTCCTGGATAGGGGTTGGACTCTATTCTTCTCCGGAGTTGCCCAAGGTGTGAGGCGTCGGGCCGGGGTGGGGATACTCACTAGCCCCCGGCTGAGTGCCGCTACGTTGGAGTTTATCCCGGTGGACGAGAGGGTCGCCTCCCTACGCCTTCGGGTTATGGGGGGGAAAACTCTGACTGTTGTTTGTGCCTATGCCCCAAACCGCAGTTCTGAGTATTCGGCCTTCTTGGAGACCCTGAATGGAGCCCTGCAGGGGGCTCCAGTAGGGGACTCCGTAGTCTTGCTGGGAGACTTCAACGCACACGTGGGAAACGATGGAGACACCTGGAGAGGCGTGATTGGGAGGAAGGGCCTCCCTGATCTAAACCCGAACGGTCGTTTGTTGTTGGACTTCTGTGCTAGCCATGGAATGGCCATAACAAACACCATGTTCGAACATAAGGATGCTCATAAGTGCACGTGGTACCAGAGCACCCTAGGCCAAAGGTCAATGATCGATTTCGTAATCGTATCATCTGACCTGAGGCCGCATGTTTTGGACACTCAGGTGAAGAGATGGACGGAGCTGTCGACTGATCACCATCTGGTGGTGAGTTGGATCAAGGGGTGGGGGAAGACTCTGGACAGACCTGGTAAACCCAAACGGGTAGTGCGGGTGAACTGGGAATGTCTGGAGGAAGCCCCTGTCCTGGGGATCTTTAACTCACACCTCCGGCGGAGCTTTTCAGCTATCCCTGTGGAGGTTGGGGGCATTGAACCTGAGTGGGCGATGTTCAAAACCTCTATTGCTGAAGCTGCGGTGATGAGCTGTGGTCTCAAGGTCTTAGGTACCTCAAGGGGCAGTAACCCTCGAACACCGTGGTGGACCCCGGTGGTCAGGGAAGCCGTCCGACTGAAGAAGGAGTCCTTCCGGGTTATGTTATCCGGGAGGACTCCGGAAACAGTTGCAGGGTATCGAAGGACTAGAAGGGCGGCAGCTTCTGCCGTGTCAGAGGCAAAGCAGCGGGTGTGGGAGAAGTTCGGAGAAGCTATGGAGAAGGACTTTCGGTCGGCACCAAGGTGCTTCTGGAAAACCATCCGGCACCTCAGGAGGGGGAAGCGTGGAACCATCCAAGCTGTGTACAGCAAGGGTGGGACCCTGCTGACTTCAACTGAGAAGGTTATCGGCCGGTGGAAGGAGCACTTTGAGGAACTCCTGAATCCGACTAACACGCCCTCTATGGTTGAGGCAGAGTTGGAAGCTGATGGGGGATTCATCGTAAATTTCCCTGATGGAAGTCACTGAGGTAGTCAAACAACTTCACAGTGGCAAAGCCGCAGGGGTTGATGAGATCCGTCCAGAAATGCTGAAGGCTTTGGGTGTTGAGGGGCTGTCTTGGTTGACACGCCTCGTCAACATTGCGTGGAAGTCTGGGACAGTGCCTAGGGGTTGGCAGACCGGGGTGGTGGTTCCCCTATTTAAAAAGGGGGACCAGAGAGTGTGTGCCAACTACAGGGGTATCACACTTCTCAGCCTCCCTGGTAAAGTCTACTCCAAGGTACTGGAAAGGAGGGTTCGGCCGGTAGTCGAACCTCTGATTGAAGAGGAACAATGCGGATTCCGTCCTGGTCGTGGAACAACGGACCAACTCTTCACTCTCGCAAGGATCCTGGAGGGGGCCTGGGAGTACGCCCATCCGGTCTACATGTGTTTTGTGGATCTGGAGAAGGCGTATGACCGGGTCCCCCGGGTGATACTGTGGGAGGTGCTGCGGGAGTATGGGGTGAGGGGGTCACTTTTGAGGGCCATCCAATCCCTGTACGCCCAAAGCGAGAGTTGTGTCCGGATACTCGGCAGTAAGTCGGACTCGTTTCCCGTGAATGTTGGCCTCCGCCAAGGCTGCGCTTTATCACCAATCCTGTTTGTGATTTTCATGGATAGGATATCGAGGCGTAGTCGTGGAGGAGAGGGGTTGCAGTTCGGTGACCTGAGGATCTCATCGCTGCTCTTTGCAGATGATGTGGTCCTTATGGCATCATCGGTCTGTGACCTTCAACAGTCACTGGATCGGTTCGCAGCCGAGTGTGAAGCGGTTGGGATGAGGATCAGCACCTCCAAATCTGGGGCCGTGGCTCTCAGCAGGAAACCGGTGGATTGCCTACTCCGGGTAGGGAATGAGCCATTACCCCAAGTGAAGGAGTTCAAGTACCTCGGGGTCTTGTTCGCGAGTGAGGGGACAATGGAGCGAGAGATTGGCCGGAGAATCGGAGCAGCGGGGGCGGTATTACAGTCACTTTACCGCACCGTTGTGATGAAAAGAGAGCTGAGCCAGAAGGCAAAGCTCTCAATCTACCGGTCGATCTTCGTTCCTACCCTCACCTATGGTCATGAAGGCTGGGTCATGACCGAAAGAACGAGATCACGGGTACAAGAGGCCGAAATGGGTTTTCTCAGACGGGTGGCTGGCGTCTCCCTTAGAGATAGGGTGAGAAGCTCAGCCATCCGTGAGAGACTCGGAGTAGAGCCGCTGCTCCTTTACGTTCAAAGGAGCCAGTTGAGGTGGTTCGGGCATCTAGTAAGGATGCCACCTGGGCGCCTCCCTAGGGAGGTGTTCCAGGCACGTCCAGCTGGGAGGAGACCCCGGGGAAGACCCAAGACTCGGTGGAGAGATTATATCTCCTCACTGGCCTGGGAACGCCTCAGGATCCCCCAGTCGGAGCTGAAGGATGTGGCCCGGAGAAGGGAAGATTGGGGTTCCTTACTGGAGCTGCTGCCCTCGCGACCCGATCCCGGATAAGCGGTAGACGATGGATGGATGGATGGATGGAGAGTAAATCAGACTGTAGCTACATGTGATGTGACAACAGTCCATCCAGGGCAGTAGACATAAAGCACTTTCAGAATAAGAGTCTACAGTCCAGCTGGCATCTTTGTGAGACTGTACTTAGACACAGTGGTGCTTTTAGCTTTATGCTAACATGCTTATGGTATACTATTAACCATGTTTACCACCTTAGCTTAGTGTGTGCTAACATTAGCTATCAATAAACAAAGAGTACAGATTAGGCTGAATGAAATGTAGTCATAAACCAAAGTATTGGATAGATTAAAGTTTTTGAAAGTGTAACATTATTATAGAGCCACACACTCTGCAAAGGGAGTAGTCCGGGATGGATGGGTTTGTTTCCTACCAACAGTCAACCTCAGTTTCTTTTACCACGACGAATGTGGTCAAAGGACCCTTAACCGAAGATCCGACGCCCGCCGGAGGGTCCGGACGACATACTGTCTTTCAGAGGCTGTAGTGTAAATAATAGCCAGTTATTTGTAGTCTCATAAAATAGTCTCACAAAATATACTAGACGATGAATTAGGAAATCTGATTAATAATCAAATGAATGAATAACGATAAACACAATGACCATATCAATAGCTAGTAAAGGTTGAAGGATTATTTGATAGTAGAGGTTGGCAATACTGTTATACAACAGTAAACAAACCGGCATGTATATTCCAAAAAGCATTTATTAATAAGGTAATAATAAATGTCAAAACACACAATATCTAATATTAAGCAATTAAAAAGGAATATGTACACAAATGTGTGTGTGTGAGTTTGTGGAAGGGTGAGAGAGTGTCTATTTGTGGAAGAGAGAGAGAATGTGTGTGTGTGTGTGTGTGTGTGTGTGTGTGTGTGTGTGTGGAAGAGACAGAGTTTGTGTTGGTGCGTGTGTGTGTGTAAGAGAGAGAGTGTGTGTGTGTGCGTCTGGGTGCGTGATCTGTCGGGTGCGCTGAAAAGAATGTGTGTGCGGTCTCCATGTGCTCTGCGTACACGTGCACAAACGTGTGTAGAACAAAGGGCACATGTGAAGCGGGAGCTTTGAGTCCTTATCTGTGTGCGTCACTGTGTTTAAAAGCACTCCAAGATTATTGTGAGATGGTAACGTGTATGATAATGGTTCCGGGTTAAGAAACAACCTAATGTTACGCATTAGCTCAATACAGCAGATTACACAATACAGCTCAGTGAAATGAAAACAAATCAACATACGTACATACATTTACAACAGTATTGAATTTCTTACTTAGCCGTGTTAAGTTAATGTATATTAAATAATATACTATGCGGTTCAGTCCATGATTTCGAAGGCTACATTTATCAGCTGATTTTTTACACCTATGTGCGAAAGATGATTGCAGGTTGCAGGTATGCAAGTGAGGGAAGGTCTTGACACAATGGATAATGGGTCCAATAGCTCAATCTATATACTATGAGGGTCCCAACACTGGTATCATATGAAACTAGAAACTAGAAAACCTAAGGAATCCATTGGTCCCCACCATGTTATGCTATCAGGAATGAGGCTAAACAACACTCCAAATATAGGCAAAAAAAAAAGACTTAAAAGACTACCGCCCAGTTGCACTCACCTCCATCATTATGAAGTGCTTTGAGCGGCTAATCAAAACCTTCATCACCTCCTCCCTCCCTGACTCACTGGACCTGCTGCAGTTTGCTTACAGAGAAAACAGGTCCACAGACGACGGCGTCACCCTCACCCTCCACACAGCTTCTACAGGTGCACCATCCAGAGTGTCCTAACTGGCTGCATCACGGCCTGGTATGGCAGCTGCACCGCCCTCAACCGTAAGACTCTACAGAGGGTGGTGAACACTGCTCACACAGGCACACAGGATCATTAAAGACCCCCGTCACTCCAGCAACAAACTGATCTGTCTGTTGCCGTCTGGCAGACGGCACCGCAGCATCCAGTCACACACCACCAGACTCAGGGACAGTTTTATCCCACAGGCTGTTGAACTCCTGAGCTCAGTGAAGTGTCACTACTTACATATGTTTACAGTACACACACCTGTTTATTCCACATATCTACATATTTATATATTATTGCAGTATACAGTATTTATTCTAATGTACAGTATTTGATTTTACATTCTGTTTCATCATATTCTATTATTTGTATATATATATATATATATATATATATATATATATATATATATATATATATATATATATTTATATATTTTTCTTATTATTTCTGAAAATAACTTTTACTTGCATCGTCTCTTGCTCTGTTTTATTTTTATGAGGTCAAGTGAACTACTGGATTTCTCTGGAATAAAAGGAATACATTCTGTTGCAATGAACACTATAAAAGGGGACCGGGATCAATAGATATTAATAATAAAGTGAGTGTACATGTCATTTACTATCTCAAACAATTGGATTGAGTGTTACGTTACTCTTCAATTAAGTATTTATTTCAACTACTTCAAGCAGTTATGTTAATCCGAACAATAATCCTTTAGATTTAGTTGCAGATCAGCTACAGTTTTCTGATACATTTATCCACCTATTCCATACTTGGGGGGGGGGGGGTTAGTTTGTCATAGAAAGAGGCAAGAAGGGATGAGACAATCTCGTTGCACTCATTTGTACATATGAAAATTGACGGAGCGAGAGAGGAGTTCAAATCCTGCCCACTTTCTCACCTCCACACACCTGGCCAATCACTGTGTGTCTGCTATGGAAAAGCATATTGTTGGACGCCTGCCTTGGGGACGAGTTGAGTTCTTGGAACTAAATCTGAGCAGGTGATACTAAGTCCAGGTACTTTTGGGTGATGGAGACACAGCAAACATGCCAATTAATAAAGCAGGACATGTGTTTAGTTAAGGACTGTAGGGGAAGGTGTGGGTGGGGACCTTCCATTATTTAATGACTTTTTAAAGTAATTATGTGGAAATGTCAAAGAAAACCTATATTAGTACCACTTCCTTTGTCTCCCACAACCTCACCGGCCTACTTAACAGCACAAGTGACAATGTTTATAAAAGTTCTAATTAAAATCCTGATTTTGGGGAAATATTGGTCTATTTCCAGGAAAATTCTTACTTCACAACTGCTAACTTTGGTTTATCATGACACTGTTTAAACAGGCACACACTGTAGATACATACACCTCAATACAGCAGTCACTAAAGACAGCCACAAGAATCAATGACCAAGATCATTTCTGACAGTTAGAGAAGGAGATTTACAATCAACTACCGGTAATTAACCATTCACACCCCTCAGGCTTTGGTTACTTTATGCCTTTTGTAGGGTGTGTGTGTGTGTGTGTGTGTGTGTGTGTGTGTGTGTGTGTGTGTGTGTGTGTGTATGTGTGTGTTTGCATGCTAAGTAACCTTGAAACTTACGAAAAACAGAAATAGATCATCAAAGTGGAAGGAACCAGCGGAATCAGCCAATCAGACACACTAAATCCAACCACACGGGGACACACAAAGTCCCAAACGAGCCAATGAATAAATCAGAAGGCTTAGTAGCCGGGTGGAATTTACGATACAGAATAGAAGGGCGCTAATGGGTACGGCCCACACATACACACACATTAAGACAACACTTTGCATTCACTTGTTAACCACAATGTGGGGACAAATGGGGATGGAAGGAAGAAAGGGGGTGAGGAAGAGTGAGAAAAAGGGTGAGGCAACTCTTTGCATGACTTCTTCGTTAACCACAGGACTGAAGGGACCTCGCCTCGCCTCACACAGGACACTTGTCCCACCAGACTTTACAGACATGCACCCGCCATCTCTCCCATTAAGGCTGAGGGGAACCAGTGCGGTTTAGAGGAAAACGCGTCGGGAACATTGAAAGAACTTTGGATGATCAGAGGCTCCATCGATTGTCAGATGGCTGTTTGCTGTTGGCGGTTTCATGAAACTTCGGAGGAGGTTAGAGTCAGCGGGGAAGTGTAGCGAAGCAAAGAGCGCGACTGAAAAAAGAGATGGGTGACGACATATTTTAAAACCAACAATGCTAACAATTGTTGCTTTCTACCCTTGTAACACACACACGCACACACGCACACACGCTCACACGCACACACAACTGTAGATGTGCAGGGCTGGTGAGCTTGGATTGGGTGCACACTGTGGTATGGTTGAGCTTTACCATTAATATGGGTCTGTGGCCTAACTGGTGGTACCCCTCACAACTCTCTCTCTCACACACTCTCTCTCACACACACACACACACACACACACACACACACACACACACACACACACACACACACACACATTAGAACCAAAATCAGAATAAGTTTTATTGCCAAGTCCGTTATTCACTTGGTGTTTGGTGCATACAATAACTGTAAAAGGAAATAAAAATGCAGGTAAAGTACTGAAAAATATTTTAAATATAGAATCGAAAAGTTACAATATAATGAATTGAAATACTGTAAAACTATAACAAATAAATACAGTATAACTGTTTCTCATTGAAAAGGTAATTGCATTACTTTACTTTATCAGTCTGTAAATGTGAGTACACACTAGGTTTCCCTGAGTTTTGCCTCTCAGGCGACATGCAGCCTGCGTCACCTTGTTGCCAGAGGTTGATGTGTCTGTATGCAGTGTGACAGGAAGACTACAGGTACTACTGAGGGCTGAAATACACAACTCCACCCTCTCTGCATCATTTTGAGTAGAAAAACAAATAAAACATTCAATTGATAAAGCTCTCTGCTCTTTGTGGTGAAGATACAACTAGAAGTGCCTTACAGTAAAATAACACACCTGTGTTTTTGTTTTTTAAACTACCATTTTTACAGAGAGCATAATTATTAAATCTACATATGTATATATATATATGGTTACACATGGTCTGACACAGCTTTTAAGACACCTTAAGATCTCTGCTGCTGCTACACCCTGAAGACACGATCCCACCTGAGAGGAAGACTGTCATTATCTTAACATTACATGTGACAGCTGAGAAACGGAAGAGACTCCAGACTAAACCCGCTTACAGCATCCACTGTGGAGAGGTCAAAGGTCATTGGGCAGGAGTCACTGGAGACTGGACAAAATTTAAATCAAGGAAAACTCTTCCCAAAGAAACGTGTGAAACTGTATCCTTGGAATCATACAAGACACCAGTGCAAACGCTATCCAGCACACGCTGATATTACAACGTTGAAGAGATTAAGCAGGCGGTCGGAAGGAAGTGAGAGAGGGCCGCAGAGAGGGAGGAGACGGAGGAGGAGAGATGAAAAAGAGGAGAGGAAATGAAGGGATCTTTATTGGAGCTCCGTCTTCCTGCTGCAGCTGATGGAGGAGGACAGGAGGAGAGAAACACTGTAAAAAGTTACGCTAAGCTCTTACCCAAAGAATGCACTCTAAAACGTGACATGGGGTAAGTACTGTTTTCTGATTCTACCACACAATCTCCAGAGCAGCTTCAGGGCTAACCCTATTCTCCAGGTGTGTGGAACTCTTCCAAAAGATAGAAACTCAAACCTGATATTACACTGATTCCAACATATTGTAATAGATTTGACTTCATTCAAGACCAAACCAGCAATGAATGTATCTCCTCACAAGTACTGTGTGTGTAGCACGGCCTGATGTATCTTACAGCTCCCTCGTTGTTCAGTGATCCACACTGTAGCACTGGGTGATATGATCCTTCATTACCATGAACACACACACTCTACTTTTCTATTTTCACTCAGGACCACACACAGCGTCCTGCTGACACAAACACTCACTACAGCACCCAATGTGGATTCATCCCCCGCTGAAAATAGTCCCCCGGTTTGAGCAATGATTGATAAAAACTACTTTAGGGTTAGACTGACATCCGTCATGATGACATATTTAGATCTCAGGAATCAAGGATCTTAGAATTGCTTTATTTTCTTGCTCGTGCCTTGATATAAATGATATTCACCAAACAGTGTCATAAACCAAACTGGAAGATGTGGGAATCCATGATAAAACCACCAGCTGAGTGTTGACATTTTTTGCAGGGGGAGGTGCAGAGATCAAACAGCAGAGCCCGGCTGTGTGATGTGTGGCCAGAACGCCACATGGGAGCCACTGTGTGTGTGTGTGTGTGTGTGTGTGTGTGTGTGTGTGTGTGTGTGTGTGTGTGTGTGTGTATGTACATGTGTGTGGAATAAGGGAGAAGATAGATATATAAAAAGGCATTCTGTGCTTATTCCCAGGCTTCAAAATGAGAGCCAGAGATCACAGCTGTACAAATGAGAGAGAGAGAGAGAGAGAGAGAGAGAGAGAGAGAGAGAGAGAGAGAGAGAGAGAGAGAGAGAGAGAGAGAGAGAGAGAGAGAGAGAATATTACAAGACCAATAGAAAGAATGAAAGAAAGACTTTATGGGGCTCTCTATTGTTGTGTATCCCCATGGTTGTTATGTGTGTGTGGCTCCAAAGTGCTGAGGGTGACTTTGGTGAGAGACTATTTTGATCTTTCCTCATGCACAACATTTGCACTTGTACTTACGAACCAACATCTGATGAGTTTTCCTATTTGACAGCCACATGAAAAAATGTTCAGACAAGATAACTAGCAACCTATTGCCATGAATTATACATATTCATGGTCCCCAGAGGATGAACACGTTTTATTCGAATGACCTTTCGTTTTTGACTTGCGATAAAAACTTTTTGGGAATTCTTAGTAAGGCTGGTAAGGCTCCAAGCAGGGCCCAAATTGTGGGGGAATGGTGGAACTAACTACCCAGGGCCCTAACATGTGACACCTGCAATTAAAGGTGCAATGTGTAGTCACCTGCAACAAAGAAATACGGAGCAGCATTTCACCTCTAGTACTGGGTCCATAGTGTATTGTATTCTACAGCTATATCTCTCTCTTTTAGTGTTGATATATTTAGTGTGTATTTTTTAGTCATGTGTAACACCTGTATGTCTGCCGGTGGTGGTAACGAGGGCAGGGTGCGAGTTCTTTCTGCAACTTTGGATTTAAACTATCAAGGGAACACTATTGGGGGAAGGACTATTATTCCTCCTCCCATTTCCCTTACATATCACTCTTACGCACATTTCTATATTGTTAACTTGTGCATCACATGTGAGATGATCTCTAGCTGTTGCTGACTTCCGCATCCCTGAGGTCCCCTACGCCAGGCCGGACCTGCTCGCATCCCCAGCGCTCGGCCATGTCTGTCTATAATAGGCATCTTTAATTGGCCAGGGATTCATTTCTGCTGACACGGATATATCTGTAATGTAATGTACAAATGTAATCTGTGGGGTTTTCCATATTGAGTTTCTGGTACTTTTCCACTCTGGCCTCATCCAGAGTGGAAAAAGATTCTGATTCTGATCATTTTCTGATTACAAGTTAGAACAGACACAATCTCTATTTTAACACTAAATATGGATACAATCAATATGCTGAATACTTGTGATTACCTTATTATTATTATTATTATTATTATTATTATTATTATTATTATTATTATTATTATTATTATTATATTATTATTTTATAACAGAGCATTTACTGGAGGAAGCGGGTATCCCATGCCGGAGTTCTAGTCAGACTGAGGAATGTGAAAACCAGCCTCCTCTACCGGGTATTCTTCTTCTCGACAATGTTTAGTCACCTTTCCACCATGGATATAAGGCACCCCACCCTTTCGGCAAGTTAGACTACATATCTCTTCTCCTTCTGCCCGCTAATAGGCAGAAACTCAAATGCTGCTCGACTGAACAGTCAGACTCTGCTTCCTGCCATTGCTTTGGCATCACGGAGTGGTGTGTGTTTGAGGATGATGACATAAACACACACACACACACACACACACACACACACACACACACACACACACACACGGACACGGTCATTTGCGACCTTGGCAAATGCATCGATGACATCATGCCACGGATTACTGTACGGACATTTCCCAACTCAGAAGCCCTAGATAAAAATTGAAAATTATAAAGCACGGGCTATGGCACATTAGCTTCTGCAAGGTTTTTGTCCAATCGCTGTAACTAGAGTTAACAGAGCTTTTAACTACTGGAACAGTAGTTAAAAGCTCTGTTTATTTTTCCCTTAGACAGGATTAGGGTTAGGGATATGACTTTCCAATCACAGTTTTGTTTTTACTTCTTTTAAACCCCACAGAAAAAATAAGGAAAGTGTGAAAATATACGAAAAATATTTTTTTAACCTTGAATACCTTCACTAGCTAATGACAAATGATAAAGTGATGCTTCAGATCTGTCAGCTCTGCTCAGCAGTGTGAACACTGTGACCAGTTGACAAATAAGTGCCCTACACAGTGAACTGAAGGGAGGAGAAGGAGGGGTTTCTGGTAAAACAACACTACTAATTTCTTATAAGTCCTTCCTTTTTCTCTATTATCTACTCTACCCCTTTTTCCATTCTGTCCTCACTGACTTCCCAACATCAGAAACATGCTGGAAAACACATCTCTATCTTCCCGTAAAAAAAATGTGTGGGTGTGGGAATGAAGCAGGCCTGAAGTATCCCAGTACATCGTTTCAGTTTTAAAGAGCAGGTTGCTTACTGAATTTACATTTTAGGGTTTATGTAAATGATCATTTGCATGTATTTCAGCTGAGGTGGAAGATGGTAGAGGATGAAGCCAACTTTTTTTCCCTTTTTGTTTTTTTACATAGTCCAGGATAACAACAAACTAAATGCTAATTCATTGATTCATTTGGTTTCAGTCTTTAGTCATTGATTGAGTGATTTAATTTATTCGATCATTAAAAAAATTATAATGTATGTTTGTAAGCATATGTAAGCCCGAAGGAAATGGGTCCTCCAGTATAACACTGAACACACCACAAGACAGACAGACAGACAGACAGACAGACAGACAGACAGACAGACAGACACACACACAGTGAGTCTCTCTTGTGGTTTTTTATTGTAAACTCTGCTGGGTTTGTGGCTTTTTCTAAGTGTGTGTGTGTGTGTGTGTGTGTGTATGCGTATGCATGTGTGTAGGTGTGTGTGCATGAGACAGAGAGAGTTGGTGTGTGCGGTTTACCAGCATGGCTAACCATTATACTGTAAATGTAAAACTGGATGCCACACACACTGATCCGCTCTTTCTCTCGTTTCAGTCATTTTTTAAAGTTTCTACATTCAAGTTGTACAAAGACAAATATTTGTTTTGAAAAGCCGCTCTATCGTTTTACATAATGATGCAAACAGTTAATAACTAAGTATGTGCATCAATGTTCAAAACAAACACATGTACATGTACTGTAGATTTACTTCCTACAAGTTAACAGCAACTGTATTGTTCTACAGTGTGTGTGTGTGTGTGTGTGTGTGTTGAATGCGAGGCCTTGTCTTTCTAACGGTCGCTCTGCCACACACATCCTCCTCGCTTCCTTCTTCCTTCACTATCTCCTCTGTCTGTTACAGCTTACACACGCTTACACACACACACACACACACACACGGCCAACAGACATTTTGTAACAGTGGGACAGCCTCTGTGTTCTTTAAAGGAACATTTCCTGCAGCTTACACTGTAAGTGTGAAGTGTCGTCACTTCGTTCATTTTCATAATAAAATTGCATTGAAAATAATTGTTATTTTATTTATTATTTGCCGATCTCAACGTGGTTTTGTTTGTTGTCTCATGATTATTAGAAAAGAGGAT
Source organism: Cottoperca gobio (assembly GCF_900634415.1). Lineage (NCBI taxonomy): Eukaryota > Metazoa > Chordata > Actinopteri > Perciformes > Bovichtidae > Cottoperca > Cottoperca gobio. The sequence continues at coordinate 325,042 of NC_041356.1, read as the reverse complement.
TAGACCGAATATGTGAAACATAAACTGTTTACATAATAATCTGTGTCACTCAGCAGGTGTTCAGAAGCTGCTGCTGCGTACTGCCCCTTTAATAATGTGACAGTAGAACCTCATGTCAGCGCAGACATTAAGCGTCTGTTGCTTCACTTCATTAAAGGCTGATGATAATAAAAGAGTACTTATTTAAGAAGCTGTACATCATAAGAAATAAAGCTCATTTAATACAAATCATACTTACATTTTACAAATACAACAAATCAAAATTCTACTGAAGTACATAACTATTATCAGTAAAAAGTGAAATGACCCCTGTTGCTGACATGTTGTAATACAATGCATTAATTAATATTATTAATAGTGAAGCATTAATGTTAGAGTGGCATGTTTACTTTATATACAATGTATTATATATATTTATATATTAATGGGAGAGAGAAGAAGAAGAAACTAAGTTACTGATACACAAAGTATTCATTCAGACCTTGCTTTTTTTGTGAAATATTAAATAATATTATAACAGTTATTTACTACGTGATGAGTTAAGAAGCTACAACAGATACTTCTCTCTGGAATGTAGTGAGGATGGAAATATTAAGTAAAGTACAAGAACTGTACGAGCACTACCACTGATACTACAGTATATATAGTACCAAAGCATTATTCATTTTAGAAGGAAAAGACACAATATTATTCCTAATGCATGAAAACTCAAAGCCAAGACATTAATACTTGTAATGATATAAATCTAGTCTTCAAAAAGACAGAATAATCTGTTTTTATTTAGTTTATTCTATTATTAACATTATTAACATTATTAATATTATTAATATTATTAATGTTATTAATATTATTATAGTGGCTATTCTGTTTCCACTGCACAGTTTTTAACACTTCTTTGTCCTTTCTTGTGGATCCAGTTGTTTGAAAATTAATATCCTACCAAAACACAATGTCGGACTCAAAGGTGTGTGTGAAAGTGTGAAAATAGAAGATAGTCAATGAAAGTGATAAAGGCTTCTCTTAAAAAGATAATTGTTACTTAAATATACAATTTTATTTTTTATTTTTTAAATCTATTTATTTTCTTTCTTTGCTATTTTCTAAAGTTATTTTTTGATAGCATTATCATTAACACCATTTCTACTCTATTCTGTTCTAATATTAGCTCAATAGGATTTGTAGCTTTTGTCTGACATTTCATTTAATTTAATTTATAATTTTATCACCTTGTTATTTTTTCTGATATTTTCTATCCTAAATAATGAATCTATCAGAAAAGAACATCATAAAGAAAATATAAGCTCCATCTATGAGAGCCTGATGTGTGACTGGACTGCTGCTCTGTGTGAACTCCTTAGTGTTTGATACTGTGAAAAGTGATGAATGTAAGAAAGCTCAAATATTGTTGTCGTGTGAGAATATGCGTGTGTTTGTGTGTGTGTGTGTGGCTACACACTCAGAGTCAGCATCACCACTTTTAAAATCAGCCCGAAGCAGACCTGTGGAGTTTCCTCTGTTACACTTTGCCGTCTCCTGATAACACTCTGTTTCTGTCTTTGTGACACGCTGTGCAGGTGGAGCTGCCAGATAACCAGAATCAGCGTTGGACAGGCGAAGTGGCAATGGAGGGTGAACAATGTTGATAAGTGGAAAGTAGCTGATGTAGCATGCAACATGATGGGTTCAGGCGTAACCAGAGGCGTAAATTACAGAAAAGGAGTGCAGAAAATGCAGCAAAACAGCTCGGAAGCAGTTTGATATATGAACAGAGGGACGGGAACAATGAAAATCCAACACTCGGGTGATGGAAATTCATAAAAAACAAGTTGGAGTGGCTCTCGTCTTCAGCCAAACATCTGAGATATATGGAGCGGGAAATGAGCGATGGAGGAAATAAACCGAAAAGGCGACTCCTGAAGCTTACAAGAAGTTACATTAATGAAGAAAAATAAATATATTTCCAGTTCTTTACATGTAACTATGAAACTTCCACAGATCCAGGGCCAGCCAGTCTCTCATTCCTTTATACTTTCATTTTAGTCACCACTTTGATCCTCTGAATTAAATTGAACAAGTCTAAATCTAATCAAGCTAATGTTCATGTGAGTGTTAAACTGATAAATCAGAGCAGATAATCTCAACAAGGGAGAAACGACAGTACATGCACACACACACACACGAGATGGAGATAAAGATAAAGAGTGTGTGTTCAGCAGATTTGATGTTATAGAAGTGATGATTGGAGGAGAGTTAAGTGATGATATAGCCACTAACCAACAACCAATAGGATCGCAGGAGGTGGAAACCAACCGGAGATGAGAGTCACATAGATTCTTAACCACCGATGGCTAACCACATGTGGTTTAATCATCTGAAGGAGACCAACTCCACAGCTTGTTCATGGAGTTAGTTTTCAGCAGGTCTGAGGTTAAATCACAAACCCACCAACCGTGGGTTATATTGGGCAGATCCCAGTCTAACCATGTAATGGCACAGCACACAGGCGGGAGACACGTGGTCTGATGTCTTTGAACAACAACTTGTTTGGGTCACTTCGGCGTACATTGCATTGACTTTCATTCCTTTAACCTTAACAATAACCAACTTCTTGTCCCCAAATACTTTCGGAGGCAAGTCCCACATTGTGATGAATAAAACTACTTATCGTATCACTCAGAATATATCCAGTTTGTATGGGAAATATAATCACGGGAAGGTGAGCCAATAGTTTAGTTAATCAAAGAATAGAATAGAACCCATTCTGTGGGCCCCACACTAAGTTTTGTAAAAGCGCCCTGCAGGTGCACAGGACGACATTTAAAACAAAGCGACCCCCAGTCCTACCACCACGACGCCCTGCAGTGTCTCACTCCTCACGCTTTGTTCCCACAGTTCAAATTATAAAACTACCTCACTTATTGGAACACAAAATCGGTGGAGGGTCTGCTGCACAGGCCTTTCCTGCGGATGCAGAAACACTCTAAAAAGGAGCACACAGGCCGCCGATAAACTTCAACACACTCAACTTCACTGTACAACACCTTGATCTTAATGAAACTAGCGTTGAAGCCAAACTCCTCTATAACTTTCCAGAGGATGTTGTGCTCAACGCGGTCAAAAGCTTTTTCCTGGCCTAGAGAAATCAGACCAGTATTAATGCCGAATGAGCTGGCAACCTCCAAAACAATCTGGATTAGGTAGACATTGTCTACTATAGACCTACCGGGCACACAGTAGGTCTAGTCCCGGTAGATGACCTGCTCCATAGCCCCCCCCCCATCCTGGTGGCCAGGGCCTTGGACAGAATCTTGAATCCACACACAGCAAAGACACAGGGTGCCAGTTACCAATGTCCTGCGGGTTTCCCTTCTTGGGCAGAAGTGTTATCACAGCTCTGCGGCAGGATATCGGCATGGAACCAGAGGTCATCTAAAAGTTATCTTGCTAAGATGTCCCAGAAGGCTTTAAAAAAAACTCTACGGTCGATGCCGGACAGGGACAGGCTCTCGTGATGTGTCCCTCCTCCCCGCAACCAAAACATTTCATAACCGATGAGGTGGCAAAAATCACGTCATAATCATCTACTCTGAAATGGAAGCGGAGGTTGAGCTCCACATCCCGGTTATTAAGTCAAGTCAGACATTAGATTGGTTTGAGTAAGTGGCAGTATCTGCACAAACATCTCGTTTACTGTCTCCACAACGTGTTTCACCTTCTCCATCTGGTCCAGGAAAATGATGACGGCGCTGTTCATCCATGCGGGCAACCTAACGCTGTCCGACCTTCCCCCCCACAGCTATATAGCCAATATACTGCAAGGGAAGCCGGCTAATATTTTAATGCCATGCTTCCTCGTGAGTTTGGTGAAATCGCTATTTACCATGACATCAGACGCCAACTGGCAAGCAAAAGAAAACCCCACAAAACACCTCCAAACTTTGAATTCAAATGAAATAAAACATACAATAAACATAGTTAACAATTCACACTATTGAAGTAACTTTGAAGGTGTTAACAAAGCAACAAAATACATTAACCATGTCTTCTGTACATGTAGAGTACAGAGTACCTGAGCATGTAGAGTACAGAATACATGAGCATATAGAGTACCTGAGCATGTAGAGCAGGGGTGAGGAACCTTTTTCCTATCAAGGGCCATTTAATTTTTTACAAAATCCTTCGAGGGCCGTACTAATTATTGAACTCATAACCTCTTCAATTTCTTTTAAGACACAGCCCATTCATTTCACCTGTGCAAAAAATCAACGGGGAAATGTATCTCTTCACGCAAAATAACATATGAAGTAAAAAGGCAGTACACAATAATTAAATAGAATAAAAAAATATATAGAAAATAAAGTGAATATTGCACATGGCAGTGATAATTGCACAGCAGTGGTGGAATAGTCTGTTCTTGGTGTGGTAGTCTACCTATCTATCTTTCCATGTTTTTATGTTACGGTCTGGAGAGAGCTGCTTGTTGGGCCAAACTCTGGCGAAGAGCGTTAACTTTATCCAAACGCACTCGTCCTTTCAGCTCGTGCAGTTCGACATGTTTCGTGCTGTAATGATGCTCGAGATAATTTTTCATCACCACAAACGCGTCCGCACAAACTAGGCACACTGGCCTTTAACTTCCACAAAGAAATAAACGTTTGTCCATTTCTCCTGTAAAGTGCGACATTCCACATCCACCTTTCTCTTTTTTACACTCGCCATGCTGCGTTCGCTGATGTCAATGACAGTCTTGTTTAATATTTAAGTTTTTTGACATGATGTGACCACGTGATGACACGTTCCGCTTGTGTTGTGTTCAAGGACCCTGACCTTGGCCAGGAAAAACAATCCGTCGCCCGTTTAAAATATTGCCGTCTAGTTTTTTTTTCTAGTGGATTTTTCTGCGTACGTTTATGAATTACCTCAAGGACCGGATCAAATGGTCTCGCGGGCCGGATACAGCCCTTCTGAACTTTTTTCTGGCGGGCAAGAGGTTGCCTGCAAATCGGGCTGGCATGTATAGCATAAATAAAACTAAAGCCTGATTCACACCAAATGCGGCGAAAACGCAGGTGTTTCCATTCCACTCCGAGCTGCAGGGGCGAGCGGAAAAAAACGCACTTGCCATCGGCTCAATCAAGCTCATGCTGCACACTAGGTTGGCGGGCCACAGAGAAAGTCACTCCCTTACTTGAGCTCGGCAAGATGTCTCTCTCCAAGCAAAAGAAACTTAGAGTTGATTCTGAAAATCGTCACTTCCAGAGCGAATGGACTGACAAATATTGATATTGCCAGCCGCAATAAGTAAAAACGTGTGTGTTTATCGTGCAACAAATGTATTTCCGTGATGAAAGAATACAACGTGAAGAGGCTCGTTTTCTGCCAGATTTCCCGTGGGCTCAGAGGAACGGAGAAGGAAAGTACAGGGACCGTTAGCATCATTTAACGGAGTGAAGTGTCCTGCTTTGTTTTAGTGCTCTCCTCTCCTTTCCTCCGCTGTGTCTGACTGACTGAGCCCCGCGAAGCAGAGGAGAGAATGTGAACGCGCAAAGTAACGCAGTAAACACGGAAACATGCACATAAACAAGATACATATAATTTAATAATGTAATTTCTCTCACTCACTCCTGACTGTATTTCTGTCTTTTGTGCTTCTCTTTAGAAGCACACATTTAAAACACAGGAGTTTCATCCCATTAATGCCTTCTATAGTACTTTTCCCTGCCACACGTCAAACTGCTACTCACAATTACACTTTCCAGTGGAAACACTAGAGACCATCTTTTAACGGATCACACCACAACGCCAAATCGGGCGAGTGCCGTAAAGTGTGGGGGGGGCTATGGCTCTCGACTTCCTACAGCCCCACTTCCGTCGCCCTTGATGGACCACTCCCATATTCATTTTGATCTCAACTACAAATCTGTTAAGTGACTAAATCTGTCCTAGACCTATAGCTAACATTACCACAACCCATTTAATGTAATGAATATTGCCAGCAAAATACTAGGAACCAAACAATACAGCACCCCTAGTTAATGAGCGTCAGGCCCTTGTCACGGTGGGGAAAAGGTGAGGACTCAAATGCAAGACGGCTGACGAGGAAGTTAACAAAAAGAGGGCATTATTCATGAAGCTTACAAAATAACAAAAATACAAAAGGTAAAAAGTAAACTGAAAAGACAAACCAGGATGACACGGCGAGCACGAGGAGCAATCAACAAACAAGGGTGACACATGGATGACGATCTGACAAGGAACACTGGGAAAGGGGCATACGAGGGCTGGGCAGGAGGCCGGCGAAGCAGCTCAGGAAGCCGGCTGGAGGCGGGTGGAGACGCTCAGGAGGCCGGCAGAGAGTCTGGGCTGGATGCGGGCGGAGCTGCTCTGGAGTCCGGGCTGGAGAAAACACTAGGGTCTGGAGAGGAGAGGGGATCGAAGGGGTCTCGGGGGACAACGGGAGCCCAGGGGCTGGGGTCTCGAGGGACTGAGGGAGCACAGGGGCTGGGGTCTCGAGGGACTGAGGGAGCACAGGGGCTGGGGTCTCGTGGGACAACAGGAGCACAGGGGCTGGAGGTCCGGCAGCGGGAGTCTGCGGAGGTCCGGCAGCGGGAACGGGAGTCTGCGGAGGTCCGGTAGCGGGAACTCAAATCAAATTTATTTGTATAGCCCAATATCACAAATTATACATTTGTCTCAGTGTGCTTTACAGACTGTACAGGTTACGACACCCTCTGTCCTTAGACCCTCGCATCGCACAAGGAAAAACTTCCTAAAAGAAACCCCAAAATTAAAGTGGGAAAAATGGAAGAAACCTCAGGGAGAGCAACTGAGGAGGGATCCCTCTCCCAGGACGGACAGACGTGCAATAGATGTCGTGTGTACAGGATAAACAATATAGTACAAATACAACATTTGACAGAAATTATGTTGTGTTGGAAAAAAAATAGAAAGAATGGATGAATCCAGGAAAATGTCAATAAGGCTTCCCGGTGTCCAGCAGGGCCAGGTCAGCAGGCGCTGTCACGATTCATGATCCTGACGTAAACTTTATCAGTGGCAACCTGCCACATGAGAGACAGACACTCCGGGGATGATACCTCGGATGGTGAGTTAGTAACAGACATTTACATAAATGCAGAGAGGGAGAAGAAGAGAGGGAGGGGAGGAGAGAGGAAGAGAAGGAAGAGAGCAGGGAGGTGTCCCCCGGCAGTCTAAGCCTATAGCAGCATAACTAGGGGCTGATCCAGGGCAAACCTGAGCCAGCCCTAACTATAAGCTTTATCAAAAAGGAAAGTTTTTTGCCTACTCTTAAATGTGGAGAGTGTGTCTGCCTCCCGAACACAAACTGGAAGCTGGTTCCACTGGAGAGGAGCTTGAAGGCTCTGGCTCCCATTGTACTCTTAGAGACTCTAGGAACCACAAGTAACCCTGCAGTCTGGGAGCGTAATGCTCTAGTTGGTTTATAAGATACTATGAGATCTTTAAGATATGCTGGAGCCTGACTATTAATTGATTTGTAAGTCAGGAGAAGGATTTTGAATTCTATTCTGTATTTTACCGGGAGCCAATGCAGAGCTGCTAATACAGGAGTAATATGATCCCGTTTCCTTGTTCTTGTCAATACACGTGCCGCTGCATTTTGGATCAACTGAAGAGTCTTAAGCAACTTTTTGGGACAACCTGATAACAATGAGTTGCAGTAATCCAGCCTTGAAGTAACAAATGCATGGACTAGTTTTTCTGCATCATTTTGAGACAGGATGTGTCTTATTTTTGCAATGTTACGTAGATGAAAGAAGGCAGTCCTTGAGATTTGTTTTATGTGGGAGTTAAATGACAGATCTTGATCAAAGATGACGCAAAGATTCCTTACAGTGGTGCTGGAGGCCAAGTTAATGCCATCCAGAGCTTCTATGTCATTAGAAAATGCGTTTCGGAGGCGCTTAGGGCCAAGTATAATAACTTCAGTTTTGTCTGTGTTTAACAGTCAAAAAGTTGCTAGATATCCAAGATTTTATGTCCTTAAGGCATGCTTGAAGTTTAGCCAATTGATTGGTTTCATCTGGTTTAATTGATAGATATAATTGGGTATCATCCGCATAACAATGAAAGTTTATAGAGTGGTTCCTTATAATATTGCCCAAAGGAAGCATGTATAAGGTGAATAGAATCGGTCCAAGTACAGAACCCTGCGGAACTCCAAGACTGACTTTGGCTGTCATGGAGGATTTATCGTTAAGTACAAATTGAGATCGCTCAGATAAATAGGACTTGAACCAGCTTAGTGCGGTTCCTTTTATGCCAACACAATGTTCCAGTCTCTGTAGTAGAATGTCATGATCAACAGTGTCGAAAGCAGCTCTGAGGTCTAACAAGACAAGAACAGAGACAAGTCCTTTGTCTGATGCCAATAGAAGGTCATTGGTAACTTTCACCAGTGCCGTCTCTGTGCTACGATGAACTCTAAATCCAGATTGAAAAACCTCAAATAAACCATTATGTAAAAAGTCACACAACTGTTTTGCGACTGCTTTCTCAAGGATTTTAGCGAGAAAGGGTAGGTTAGATATCAACCTATAACTGGCTAAAACCTCTGGATCAAGACTAGGCTTTTTAAGAAGTGGTTTTATTACAGCTACTTTAAAGGATTTTGGTACGTAGCCAGATAATAGAGACAGGTTGATCATATTTAATAACGAGGTGTTAATGAAGGGTTAAACTTCTTTAAACAGTTTAGTTGGAATCGGGTCTAAAAGACAGGTTGATGGCTTTAGACGATGAGATTGTTGAAGTTAGTTGGTTAAGGTTGATTGGAGTAAAACAGTCTAGATATATTTCCGGAGTTATAGATGTTTTTAAAATTCCATCAGTTGAAGTTAAGTCATTACCAATTGAGGTCAGGAGGAGATTAATTTTGTCTCTAATAATTATAATTTTATCGTTAAAGAAGTTCATGAAGTCGTCACTACTGAGAGATATAGGAATAGAAGGCTCTGTAGAGCTGTGGCTCTCTGTCAGCCTGGCTACAGTGCTGAAAAGAAACCTGGGGTTGTTCTTATTTTCTTCTATTAAGGAAGAGTAATAAGCTGCTCTGGCATAACGGAGAGCCTTCTTTTACGTTTTAAGATGATCTAACCAGACTAACTGAGATTCTTCCAATTTAGTGGAACGCCATTTACTTTCAAGATTTCTCGACTTTTGTTTTAGTTTGCGGATTTGTAAATTAAGCCATGGAGCTTTCTTTTTCTGTTTTATGATCTTCTTCTTTAGAGGAGCGACAGAGTCGAGTGTTATTCGCAGTGAGGCTGCAGCGCTATCAACAAGATGATTAATTTGGGAGGGACTAAAGTTAGCATTGGAGTCCTCTGTTATATTGATATTGAGTCCTGGTATTGAATTAAGTGCTGATGGAATCACTTCCTTAAATTTAGTCACAGCACTTTCAGATAAACATCGAGCGTAGGATATTTTGCCTACTGGCTTGTAGTCCAGTAACAGGACTTCAAAAGTTATTAAAAAATGGTCTGATAAAAGAGGATTATGTGGACACACTGATAAACTTTCAATTTCAACACCATATCCCAGAACAAGGTCCAGAGTGTGGTTTAAACAGTGAGTTGGTTCATGTACATTTTGACTGTACCCAATTAAATCAAATATTGAGATAAATGCATTATTAAGGCTATCACTATCAACATCCACATGAATATTAAAGTCACCTACAATAATTACTTTATCTGTTTTAAGGACTAAATTTGATAAAAATTCTGAGAATTCAGATAGAAATTCGGTATACGGACCAGGACGGCGGTACACAGTAACAAATAAAACTGGCTTTATTGTTTTCCATGTTGGGTTTGAGAGCGTAAGAACAAGGCTTTCAGAAGAGTTATAGTTTAGTTTAGGCTTAGGATTGATCAAGAGGTTTGAGTCAAATATGGCCGCAACTCCACCTCCTCGGCCAGTACCTCGAGGAATGTGAGTATTAATATGACCAGGTGGAGTGGATTCATTTAGACTGACATATTCTTCATGTCTCAGCCAGGTTTCAGTGAGACAAAATAAAGCAATCTTATTATCTGATATTAAATCATTTACCAATCCAGCTTTCGTTGATAAAGATCTGATGTTTAAGAGCCCACATTTAATTTTTTGATTTAGTTGCACTTTTGCAGCGGTGGTGTTTATTTTAATTAGGTTTTCATGTATAACTCCTCTTCTGTTAACCATAGACTTGATTAGTTTCAGTGGTCGTGGGGCAGACACAGTCACTATGGGGATTTGAGTGGGTGACTGCCCGGAAAGAAGCACAGAGAAGTGTGTAAGACTGCAACTCTTTGTCCTGGTCTCAACTCTGGGTTGTCATGGATTAGGTCCACTAATAGACTTTGTAATATTATTGGATATGAGATCTGCTCCAGCCAAAGTAGGATGGATGCAGTCACTCCTAATCAGACCAGGTCTTCCCCAGAAAGTCCGCCAATTGTCTACGAAGTCCACATCATTATCTGACATCCACCGTGAGAGCCAGCGACGGAATGATGACATGCGGCTAAACATGTCATCATTCAAAAGATTTGGCAGAGGACCAGAGAAAACTACGGAGTCCGACATTGTTTTGGCAAATGTACACACAGACTCCACATTAACTTTAGTACACTCCGATTGACGCAATCGCGTGTCATTACCGCCGACGTGAATAACAATCTTACTGTACTGAACTGGAGTCTGTCGCGGCACAGGGCTGTCATGGCCCGGCAGGAGAAACGGGGGGCTGTCGCGGCCTGGCAGCAGAAACTGGAGGCTGTCGCAACTCGGTAGTAGGAACAGGGGGCTGTCGCGGCCCGGCAGCAGGAACCGGAGGCTGTTGTGGCCCGGCAGCAGAAACAGTGGGCTGTCGCGGCCCGGCAGCAGAAACTGGAGGCTGTCGCGGCCCGGCAGCGGAAACCGGAGGCTGTCGTGGTCTGGGTTTCTTGCGCCGAGACCTGGAAGTCCCTTGGAGACTCCGAGGACCTCCCAGGGCCAGGCGAGTGCCCAGAAATGGCTCAGAGACTGGTGCAGCCCGACAGTAGTAGGAGGTTGCCGCAGCGCGACTGGAGAGAGGGGTTGCCGCAGCTCGGCAAAAGGAAGTTGAGTGGAAGGATCGGCAGGGTTAGGCTGGCAAGGTGGAGTGTCCACAAAATCCTGAAGTCACTCAGGTAAAAGGCTATTCAACTCTGGCTTCTTAGCAACCTCTTTTCTCGCCAATCCAGGCGCAGCCTGTCGCATCCTCCAACAGGGGTTTCGCTTCCACTCACCAAACATTATAATTAAAGTGTACATTAAATCATAGGTCTCCTCGTCCATGACATCTGCTGAGTCCATGTTTCTGGTCAGATCGTACTGTCACAGTGGTGAAAAGGTGAGGTCTCAAATGCAAGACGGCTGACGAGGAAGTTAACAAAAAGAGGGCTTTATTCATAAAGCTTACAAAATAACAAAAATACAAAAGGTAAAAAGTAAACTGGAAAGACAAACCAGGATGACACGGGGAGCACAAGGAGGCACGCGGAACCATCAATAAACTAGGGTGACACATGGATGATGATCTGACAGGGAACACTGGGAAAGACAGGGATATATACACACAGACACTAAACGAGGGGAACGAGACACAGCTGGGGAGAGAAGCTAAAACACAAGGGCAAGGTGAATGGACACAGGAGGAACAAATCAACAATCACAGGGGGATAACACACAGACAGGAAGTACAACTAGACATGACACAAGGGGGAGTGAACACTTCAAAATGAAACGGGATATACAAAAATCACGATCATGACAGCCCTCCCATCAAAACAATGGGCCTTATTCACCAACCGTTCTTAAGAAGAAGTGTCTTCTTCAAACCTACTTACGCAAGCTTCACATTCACTAATGTTTTCTTATTTGGGATTTGATTTTAAGTAAGAACAAAGCAAGAACGGAAAGACACGACGGTCAATCCTGTCGTATGCACGACATCAAAATACTACATTCATTTTTTATAGAACGCAGCAGGCTAGAGGCTTAATTCATATTATTCTAAAATGGCATCAAGGCGCAGAAACAGAAGAGAAGAAAGTGAAGGAAAGTGAAAGTGAAGATGATGAATAATGAGGAGCAGAACCTTTTCTTAATTACCAAATAGGGAATTTTTCCCAGCTGAGGATTGTCCGGGGTTCATATTTATTTTCAGTTCACTTGAAATAAAAATGTATATACAGAATATACATCGAATTGTTTCACATTTATGAGGCTGCTGCGTTTAACACCAATTAAAGAACAGTAAGACAAAGTTTGAATGTCTGACCCGTGTTTTATTGGCTGCAGTCTATGACACTGATTAAAGTTTGAATCTCAAACTTCTTACTGTTGCATTTGTTTAATATTCCTGAATAAAATTACTTTGTTTGCTCCCTGGGAACATGATTTATTAGGGCAATTGAAGGCAAAAACAACAACAAACAAATATTTTAATAATATCATATATATTATTATTTAGAAATATTATTATGTAACGTCAATGTCAGATAATTTGAGGTTTTATAATAACATAATGATAATGATAAGAAAATAATATAAACATTTAAATACAAAATTAATATAATCAATATGTAATATAAATAATAAATACTAAGAATAATAATCATAATAATACAAACAACAATAATCAACATTAGAATTCAGGGGAGACAATTAGTCTACATTTTATTTGATGGGGGGCGGTAAGGGACCTGGATAATGGATGCTGGCCCGAAGAAAGTTGAGAACCACTGCTTAAGGCAGGGGTCAGGGAACCTATGGCTCGCGAGCCATATATGGCTCTTTCGATAACGCAATATGGCTCGCAGACAATTTTGAGCTGACATTTAACATGATTAACAGGTAATACATAATTATATTGTGTCATTTTAAAGTAAAACATTTAGCAGCGGATTTGTTTTTAGTTCTCCCCTCTCTTTCCTCCGCTCTGTCTCTGACTGTAGGTGAAGGTGTGTTCACACGTGTGTGCGTAGGGGGCGGAGCCCCGCCCTTCGCGAAACCGAGCAGAGGAGAAACTGCACAAAGCAAGCAGTAGACCGGGGGGGTCAAAGTCATTCACAGAGAGGGCCAACATTAAAAACTGGGACTACGTCGAGGGCCAAACACGGTCCACATGTATTGAACAGGATTCACATATTGGATAAAGTGCAAAAAGATATGGAACATATTTAAGTCAACTGCAAACGGATTGCTGAGCAGTTAAATTTTAATTTCTGAGCTGCAAAGTCGGCAAATGCGCTCAGTTGATCAGCAGAATGCTGTCGGGAACACAGCGGTGGAGATGTTTGTCAGTGTTTGGAAACCCTTTTGCCTAAAGTTTCCTGCTGCATCAGAGTCTCTCACAGGCAGTTCGGCTTGGAACGCTCTCACTGCATCACACATGTCCGTGATCACACGGCCCTGAAGTTGCAGGTTTAACAGTGAGATGCTTCGTTATGTCGCACAAACAGGCCAGCTCACATCGTCCCAGAGATCTGTGGTGTGTTTCCCTTTGCTTTCCAAAAACTTTCATTCCATTCACATATTTAGTTACTTCCTCAAATGTATTTCCCCGTGGTTGTGCCATGCATTGATTTAATGACCAAAAAATAAATATTTACCATAAATAAGAATTTCACCACATAACTGATCTAAACAAAATACCAATCCTTTTGGGAGAGCACATAGAGACCTGCAGTCTAGCAGCAGAATATTTCTTTACCGGCCACAGAGACAGACAGACAGAGAGAGACCGACAGAGAGAGAGAGAGAGAGAGAGAGAGTGTGGTTTAGGTTTCTTCGTCTTATTTTCTTATGCCGCGATGACACAAGAAAACCTCTTTTAGGCTAGCTCTGCCTTCCATTGCTTAATATGATACAACATCTGCTGAATGACCACATGGATACTTCAGTTTCTAGTCCAGAAACATTTGAGAAGATCATTCACACAGAAAAAAACACTCAAACAATCCCAAATTCAACATTCATAAGAAAATACACTTGAAAACTTTTTTCAATGCTTGAAAACCAATAGAAATACCCAAACAGAGCAACCAAACACACAACCAGACACATACACATGTACAGAAAAATACACTTACCTTGTATAAAAGCTGACTGATAGGACGACAGTGAGTCAAAGATACTGTTGGATGCCATGAAATGTATATTCTTTAGATTTTTCTTCCTCCTTAAAAAATTCACAAATACACATACAAACAGACAATGAAAGGTCTAGAGGAGATCCTCCAACGGCCATGAAACATCAACATTCATGGCCAATCTCTTAACCACAAACCACATCTATCTGTGTGGGCGTGTGCATGTGTATGTATGAGAAGGAGTGCATGTAGTGTAACTCATCACTGATCCACACCAGTACTAATAAGCCTGGATCACAGCAACAATACAATGGTTACAACTCTATAACATTCATAGACATAACAACACAAAAATTACATATGACACATAAATGTAACATGTTGGGGATTGAGATAATTTCCTGTGTATTCTCTCTGAGGATTTTAAAGTTTTGTTAGATTTAAGATTTGTTGAATAGTTTATTAGATGTGTTTGATTAGCTAATGTAACGATAGTCCGCCGAGCTAATGCTGACTAAACACCACTGTGCCAGTAAATAATATATTTCATAGTTTACTGAATGTTCTTTAACATTTTAATATCATCACTATCAATATGTAATAAACATTGTTGAATACATTGTATACTGCCCTAGCTGTTACCGCCATGTGTTCAAGCCTGAGTCAGCTTTAATAAACAATCCTACTTTTAATTACCCTACATTTCAGTGAGTGCATGTTGTAATATTTGTAAGAAACTTAGTTTTGAAAACTTTGTTTACCTTTGTGGCCACAAACCCAAAAGATGGTGCCGGAGCTAACCTCTTCCACAGAATGTTTTCATTATTTATCAGAGTTCCAAATTTCCAAATTACAAGAGACTAAATTAATGAATTGGCTATCATTTTCCCTTTGTCAAAAAGGGTGATCCCCTTCATTTCTGTTCAATATAAATACGGATAGTTTTTTTTAAGCTGTTGCACCTACATAAGAGGTTTGTTATACCACCTCAATTCCAAGAGGCAGTTAACCAGTTGGGCCGGCGTTCTCAGCCATTGCATATTCGGTTCTGCGATTTGAATACTGGTCACTCCCCGTGCTACCCACAAAGTGATGTAAGGGCTGATCAGACTGTCAAATAGCGACAAGTAGTCCTGTAACCTCAGGCCCATGAATGTTGTTCCTGATCCTCAGATGTCATTGGAGATGCTCAAAGGCTTGAAACTTAGGCGCTGTTCCCAGTTCCCACAATTGTTTTTATTCTGTATACGGCAGCAGACCCCTGATCCTAATGCTGCCGCAGAACCCTGATGCTGTCATCGAGCTGTGCCAGACCACTGGTTCTGTACTAAATCATTATTCCTTACACAAAATTTCAGTTCAACTTTAGTGTTTGCCGTTTTTCACGGCTCAGCTCGGTGTACGAGCCACCTGGGCACATTTAAAGGGACATCTACAGAAAGGATGGCACTATGAGGTAGACAGAGTTGTTCTTCTGCTTCTGCATCATTTTTTGAGAATGCCAAGTCAGTTTGAACTAAGCACAGATGTCTCTAAATGCTGTTTTGCTTTTTTATTGTAAGACTGTAAAAGTTGAATGACTCCTTACATTTCTGTATGATACAGCAACAACATAAACAGTGGAGTTGAAGACGCTGTGGTTGTGGCACTCTTACCCCAGCCGAGGTGTCCCGGTCCTGGGAAGAGGTGGTAGAAAAAAGCTCCTTGTGGTTTTTCCAGTCTACCAGTGACTTAGATGCAACGTAATCCACAAAACTCATTCTTTCTACCTTTCTCTTCTCGTGGTGGCTTTCTCAGTCTCTTGACTTGCTCGCAGCTCTTTTCTGCTTCCGTTCTTGCTCTCTGCCGCCATATAAAACATCTTCCTTTATCTCTAAGCGCTCTTTATGACTCTCTCTCTCTCTCTCTCTCTCTCTCTCTCTCTCTCTCTCTCTCTCTCTCTCTCTCTCTCTCTCTCTCTTTGGGTATGTGGTTTTCCATATCCCCTTGTTGATGAGTTATTGTCTTTGGAGTTGACTCTCTCCCCTACATTCGGTGTCACCGAATAGAGATTGTCTTTCTCTTCTATTAATCTGGCATTGTGGCTTTGGTGTATGCATCTGTGTGTGTTGGTGTCAAACTAACCACCTTCCCCCCCTCAGCCAACTGTTCTCAGCGAGGAAGTAGCTGTGGTTATGGAGGGAGAGGGCATTGTGGTGTGTATTTTTCAGCACCCATATGTGCGTTTGTGGTTTGTGTGTGTGTGTGTGTGTGTGTGTGTGTGTGTGTGTGTGTGTGTGTGTGTGTGAAGCAATGTTTAGAGACAGTGGGTGAGTCACCTTTACTTCACCAAGCTTCACTGCAGGTCAGACTGTCAGACCACTGTTACCACTAGCGTGTGTGTGTGTGTGTGCGTGTGTGTGTGTGTGTGTGTGTGTGTGTGCATGTGCGCGTGTGTGTGTGTGTGTGTGTGTGTGTGTGTGTGAAGCATCTCCTCCATATTTCAAACCTGCAGTATGGGCGTAGATGGATTATTGAGCTGTTTAAAGTGACTGATATGATCAGTTCTTGTTAGAAAATAGAAGAGCTCAGTCAAAAGTATAAACAACAGTCTTAGGTCCCAAAGTAAACCCTGTTTATTACGTATGTAAGAACTATGTCATGTGTATGTGTGCAATCAAAGTTTTAACACCTGCTGAACACACACACACACACACACACACACACACACACACACACACACACACACACTCACACACACGCCCACAGGCAACTTGACCCTCAAATCTACGCCTCCTTACACCCCAACACCTGCACTGACACACTTCTACCCCTCCCTAACTCCAACTCTGCCACCTCAACACACACACACACACACACACACACACACACACACACACACACACACAATGGAGGACAGCTGTTGCTCCACCTCCGCAGGTTTAGGTTTCAAGCCCTCATACTAAATGTGATGACCTTAGGTTTTCTTGTGATAGCCTGGGTGACATGTGACATGTGATTGTTTTTGTGTTTTTGCATCACTTTGAGTCGCATGTGCACAGTGTCTAGAAAAATAAAAGAAATGTAAGTTTGAAGACTAAAGTTTTTCTTTGTTTTTGCAGAACTGAGTGGATGAAGCGACCCTGTTGTACTGTTGGTATTGAATCAGGTGACTGAAATCTTTCAGGACAGGGTAGTTGAGGACTGGGTTGGGAAACAGGCCGGTGGAAGTCCTACTGTGTGTCCTGGGAGAGCTCAGTGGGAGGCTGCTCACCCACTGACCCCTCCCAGACACAACATGACCTCCAGCTGCAACTTCCTGGGTCACACTGGGGTCAGATACCGACACAGGGGGCTCAATCAGAAGAGAGACAGGACATCACAATATTCTCAACATATTTGTATTTTTCCCATAGAGAAAGCAACTGTGATATTAAGCAAGAGTCATGAAACTGATTTTCACAGAATACATCTACCTGGATTGAAAGGAAACAATGTAAAAAGACAGAGATTGTCCTGAAATACTAGTGCCTACTTAATCTCTACTTTGTGTTTACTGCTACTTAATAATGTTAGCATGCTTACTCACTAAACTAACAGGGTCAACATTATACCTGCTAAACATTTGCATATTAGCATTTAAAGTGCTTTTGACAGATTGATCAGAGAAAATCATTGCACACAAACATGCTAACAGTTATCAATCAGCAGATGGATTTATTGATAACGTAGCTTTTAAAATGCTGTAAAATAGAATCCTGTGGTCCAGCAGGAGACATACAAAAAGACAAACAGACAGGCAGACAGACAGAAAGAAAGATAGGCAGGCAGGCAGACAGACAGAAAGAAAGATAGGCAGGCAGGCAGACAGACAGAAAGAAAGATAGGCAGGCAGACAGACAGAAAGACAGACATATACACATACAGACAGACAGGCAGGCAGACAAACAAACAGGCAGACAGGGAGGCAGACAGACAGGCAGACAGAAAGACAGACAGACAGACAGATAGACAGGCAGGCAGACAGACAGGCAGTAGTACCTGCTACAGAAGGTTTCTACAGGAGCACATGTTGCCATGATGACACACACACAGAGTACAAGATGAAAACAACAGCAGGCTGCACTGTAAGAGTTAAAAACCAGAAGCAGAGATGAAACATAGAAAAGTAGAAGGAGGTTTGTTATTTAGAATCTGCAGGTTATGAGCAGCTGTCCTCCCTCCATCCCTCATCTATTTCTCCTCTTCCTCTTATTCCCCTTTTTCCATCCCTCCTCTACAACCTCCTCCATTTCTATACCTCTTTCCCGAACCGCCCTCCTCCACTCCTCCTCTACACCCCACAGAGCTCCCACGACATCAAACCCATCATGTCAGATCACGCTTGTTTGTGTGTGTGTGTGTGTGTGTGTGTGTGTGTGTGTCTGTGTGTGGGCACTTGCTGTGTGTGTTCTTACCAGCTGCTAAAATACAACAGTTGAAGTGGCCTTTGAATGTATCAACAAGCAAGAGAAAATAAACTGCATGCTGTCCAACGGCAGGCTTCCCTCTCACACTGAATTACCCACATGGCCACACGTTGAGTCATCACAAAAGGTCTTCTGTCCTCCCTCATGAGACCTGAGCTCCCTAAAACAAACACATTGAATCTGGAATGTGTCATTAACTGTAACTTCCTTCACATACTAAAATAAACATTAGCTTAGTTTGCAAACATTAGCTAGCTAGCTTTATATTTCCCCTCCTCTCTCCCCATTGGCTCACAGACCTGGGACCCTCAGATGCGAGGTCTGCAGTCAGACCCACTATGGCTAACGTGTTAACACAGAGTCATATTTGCATTCGTGTCCACCTAATGAATATGAGTCCAATATTAATTTTTGGACCCAGCATGGTGAAGTAAACATTGTCCACTGCAGCCAAGGAATTCATTCCCAGAGATAACATATGAACATCCATCCATCCATCCATCGTCTACCGCTTATCCGGGATCGGGTCGCAGGGGCAGCAGCTCGGTCATACGCCTTCTCCAGATCCACAAAACACATGTAGACCGGATGGGCGTACTCCCAGGCCCCCTCCAGGATCCTTGCAAGAGTAAAGAGTTGGTCTGTTGTTCCACGACCAGGACGGAATCCGCATTGTTCCTCTTCAATCAGAGGTTCGACTACCGGCCGAACCCTCCTTTCCAGTACCTTGGAGTAGACTTTACCAGGGAGGCTGAGAAGTGTGATACCCCTGTAGTTGGCACACACTCTCTGAGCCCCCTTTTTAAATAGGGGAACCACCACCCCGGTCTGCCAACCCCTAGGCACTGTCCCAGACTTCCACGCAATGTTGACGAGGCGTGTCAACCAAGACAGCCTCTCAACACCCAAAGCCTTCAGCATTTCTGGACGGATCTCATCAACCCCTGCGGCTTTGCCACTGTGGAGTTGTTTGACTACCTCAGTGACTTCCATCAGGGAAATTGACGATGATCCCCCATCAGCTTCCAGCTCTGCCTCAACCATAGAGGGCGTGTTAGTCGGATTCAGGAGTTCCTCAAAGTGCTCCTTCCACCGGCCGATAACCTTCTCAGTTGAAGTCAGCAGGGTCCCACCCTTGCTGTACACAGCTTGGATGGGTCCTCGCTTCCCCCTCCTGAGGTGCCGGATGGTTTTCCAGAAGCACCTTGGTGCCGACCGAAAGTCCTTCTCCATAGCTTCTCCGAACTTCTCCCACACCCACTGCTTTGCCTCTGACACGGCAGATGCTGCCGCCCTTCTAGTCCTTCGATACCCTGCAACTGTTTCCGGAGTCCTCCCGGATAACATAACCCGGAAGGACTCCTTCTTCAGTCGGACGGCTTCCCTGACCACCGGGGTCCACCACGGTGTTCGAGGGTTACCGCCCCTTGAGGCACCTAAGACCTTGAGACCACAGCTCATCACCGCAGCTTCAGCAATAGAGGTTTTGAACATCGCCCACTCAGGTTCAATGCCCCCAACCTCCACAGGGATAGCTGAAAAGCTCCGCCGGAGGTGTGAGTTAAAGATCCCCAGGACAGGGGCTTCCTCCAGACGTTCCCAGTTCACCCGCACTACCCATTTGGGTTTACCAGGTCTGTCCAGAGTCTTCCCCCACCCCTTGATCCAACTCACCACCAGATGGTGATCAGTCGACAGCTCCGCCCCTCTCTTCACCCGAGTGTCCAAAACATGCGGCCTCAGATCAGATGATACGATTACGAAATCGATCATTGACCTTTGGCCTAGGGTGCTCTGGTACCACGTGCACTTATGAGCATCCTTATGTTCGAACATGGTGTTTGTTATGGCCATTCCATGACTAGCACAGAAGTCCAACAATAAACGACCGTTCGGGTTTAGATCAGGGAGGCCCTTCCTCCCAATCACGCCTCTCCAGGTGTCTCCATCGTTTCCCACGTGTGCGTTGAAGTCTCCCAGCAAGACTACGGAGTCCCCTACTGGAGCCCCTTGCAGGGCTCCATTCAGGGTTTCCAAGAAGGCCGAATATTCAGAACTGCGGTTTGGGGCATAGGCACAAACAACAGTCAGAGTTTTCCCCCCCATAACCCGAAGGCGTAGGGAAGCGACCCTCTCGTCCACCGGGATAAACTCCAACGTAGCGGCGCTCAGCCGGGGCCAATGTGAGTATCCCCACCCCGGCCCGATGCCTCACACCTTGGGCAACTCCGGAGAAGAATAGAGTCCAACCCCTATCCAGGAGTACGGTTCCAGAGACAAGACTGTGCGTGGAGGTAAGCCCCACCAGATCCAACTGGTAGCGATCAAATCAAATCAAATCAAATTTATTTGTATAGCCCAATATCACAAATTATACATTTGTCTCAGTGTGCTTTACAGACTGTACAGGTTACGACATCCTCTGTCCTTAGACCCTCGCATCGCACAAGGAAAAACTTCCTAAAAGAAACCCCAAAATTAAAGGGGAAAAAATGGAAGAAACCTCAGGGAGAGCAACTGAGGAGAGATCCCCCTCCCAGGACGGACAGACGTGCAATAGATGTCTTGTGTACAGGATAAACAACATAGTACAAATACAACATTTGACAGAAATTATGTTGTGTTGGAAAAAAAAAAGAAATAGAAAGTTTGGATGAATCCAGGAAAATGTCAATAAGGCTTCCCGGTGTCCAGCAGGACCAGGTCAGCAGGCGCTGTCACGATTCATGATCCTGACGTAAACTTTATCAGTGGCAACCTGCCACATGAGAGACAGACACTCCGGGGATGATACCCCGGATGGTGAGTTAGTAACAAACATTTACATAAATGCATACAGATAGAGAGGGAGAAGAAGAGAGAGGGAGAGAAGGAAGAGAGCAGGGAGGTGTCTCCCGGCAGTCTAAGCCTATAGCAGCATAACTAGGGGCTGATCCAGGGCAAACCTGAGCCAGCCCTAACTATAAGCTTTATCAAAAAGGAAAGTCTTTAGCCTACTCTTAAATGTGGAGAGTGTGTCTGCCTCCCGAACACAAACTGGAAGCTGGTTCCACTGGAGAGGAGCTTGATAGCTGATGGGTCTGGCTCCCATTGTACTCTTAGAGACTCTAGGAACCACAAGTAACCCTGCAGTCTGGGAGCGTAATGCTCTAGTTGGTTTATAAGGTACTATGAGATCTTTAAGATATGCTGGAGCCTGACCTTTAATTGATTTGTAAGTCAGGAGAAGGATTTTGAATTCTATTCTGTATTTTACCGGGAGCCAGTGCAGAGCAGCTAAGACAGGAGTAATATGATCCCGTTTCCTTGTTCTAGTCAATACATGTGCCGCTGCATTTTGGATCAACTGAAGAGTCTTAAGCGACTTTTTGGGACAACCTGATAACAATGAGTTGCAGTAATCCAGCCTTGAAGTAACAAATGCATGGACTTGTTTTTCTGCATCATTTTGAGACAGGATGTGTCTTATTTTTGCAATGTTACGTAGATGAAAGAAGGCAGTCCTTGAGATTTGTTTTATGTAGGAGTTAAACGACAGATCTTGATCAAAGATGACGCCAAGATTCCTTACAGTGGTGCTGGAGGCCAAGTTAATGCCATCCAGAGCTTCTATGTCATTAGAAAATGCGTTTCGGAGGCGTTTAGGGCCAAGTATAATAACTTCAGTTTTGTCTGTGTTTAACATCAAAAAGTTGCTAGACATCCAAGTTTTTATGTCCTTAAGGCATGCTTGAAGTTTAGCCAATTGATTGGTTTCGTCTGGTTTAATTGATAGATATAATTGGGTATCATCCGCATAACAATGAAAGTTTATAGAGTGGTTCCTTATAATATTGCCCAAAGGAAGCATATATAAGGTGAATAGAATCGGTCCAAGTACAGAACCCTGCGGAACTCCAAGACTGACTTTGGCTGTCATGGAGGATTTATCGTTAACACATACAAATTGAGATCGTTCAGATAAATAGGACTTGAACCAGCTTAGTGCAGTTCCTTTTATGCCAACACAATGTTCCAGTCTCTGTAGTAGAATGTCATGATCAACAGTGTCGAAAGCAGCACTGAGGTCTAACAAGACAAGAACAGAGACAAGTCCTTTGTCTGATGCCAATAGAAGGTCATTGGTAACTTTCACCAGTGCCGTCTCTGTGCTATGATGAACTCTAAATCCAGATTGAAAAACTACTTATTATGTAAAAAGTCACACAACTGTTTTGCGACTGCTTTCTCAAGGATTTTAGCGAGAAAGGGGAGGTTAGATATCGGCCTATAGTTGGCTAAAACCTCTGGATCAAGACTAGACTTTTTAAGAAGTGGTTTTATTACAGCTACTTTAAAGGATTTTGGTACGTAGCCAGATAATAGAGACAGGTTGATCATATTTAATAACGAAGTGTTAATTAAGGGTAAAGCTTCTTTAAACAGCTTAGTTGGAATCGGGTCCAAAAGACAGGTTGATGGTTTAGACGATGAGATTGTTGAAGTTAGTTGGTTAAGGTTGATTGGAGTAAAACAGTCTAGACATATTTCAGGAGTTACAGATGTTTTTAAAATTCCAACAGTTGAAGTTAAGTCATTACCAATTGAGGTCAGGAGGAGATTAATTTTGTCTCTAATAATCATAATTTTATCGTTAAAGAAACTCATGAAGTCGTCACTACTGAGAGATATAGGAATAGAAGGCTCTGTATAGCTGTGGCTCTCTGTCAGCCTGGCTACAGTGCTGAAAAGAAACCTGGGGTTGTTCTTATTTTCTTCTATTAAGGAAGAGTAATAAGCTGCTCTGGCATTACGGAGAGCCTTCTTATACGTTTTAAGATGATCTAACCAGACTAAACGAGATTCTTCCAATTTAGTGGAACGCCATTTACTTTCAAGATTTCTCGACTTTTGTTTTAGTTTGCGGATTTGTAAATTAAGCCATGGAGCTTTCTTTTTCTGTTTTATGATCTTCTTCTTTAGAGGAGCGACAGAGTCGAGTGTTATTCGCAGTGAGGCTGCAGCGCTATCAACAAGATGATTAATTTGGGAGGGACTAAAGTTAGCATTGGAGTCCTCTGTTATATTGATATTGAGTCCTGGTATTGAATTAAGTGCTGATGGAATCACTTCCTTAAATTTAGTCACAGCACTTTCAGATAAACATCGAGCGTAGGATATTTTGCCTACTGGCTTGTAGTCCAGTAACAGGACTTCAAAAGTTAATAAAAAATGGTCTGATAAAAGAGGATTATGTAGATACACTGATAAACTTTCAATTTCAACACCATATCCCAGAACAAGGTCCAGAGTGTGGTTTAAACAGTGAGTTGGTTCATGTACATTTCATGTATAATTCCTCTTCTGTTAACCATAGACTTGATTAGTTTCAGTGGTCGTGGGGCAGACACAGTCACTATGGGGATCCACCTCCCGCACTAGTTCCGGCTCCTTCCCCCACAGAGAGGTGACGTTCCACGTCCCCAGAGCCAGCCTCTGCTGCCCGGGTCTGGTCCGTCGAGGTCCCTGACCATCACTGCCACCCATGTGACAGCGCACCCGACCCCAGCGGTTTTTCCCATGAGTGGTGGGCCCACAGGATGGATGGATGGGAGGCACCACGTAGCTTCTTCAGACTGTGCCTGACCGGGCTCCGTGGCAAACCCGGCCACCAGGCGCTAGCTGTCGGGCCCTCCCTCTGGGCCTGGCTCCAGACGGGGGCCCCGGGCTTCCTCCGGGCAGGGTCTCTCCTTTCCTTTCCCTTTCTTTCATGAAGTCGTTTTTGAACATATGAACAATAGAATATAAAATGATCTATTTCCCTTTTATTTCTCCTTTATTCAAATCAAACAGATGATTTACATTGAAATAAATCTAATGACATCCACCACACGTTAACTACACAATCAATTATTTTCTCACACCACGTTTTATTTGTATGCACTGTAGTCAGTGTTGCCATGGAGATCCTGTGATGACACATGACATCGGATGGACTCAGAGGGAGTTGAGGTGGGATGGTGGAAAAAGTTGAAATGAAGGAAAAGAGAGATGTCTGCTAAGTGTGAGAAACTACTAAGCACAGTTAGTCACCCTCCTCTCCACACACACACACACACCCACACACACACACACACATACACACACACACACACACACACACACACACACACACACACACACACACACATACACACGCAAACACACAAAATGCAGGTGAAATAAATAACTATAATATATAGCATCTAATATCTAAAACTGTTGTCTTCTTCACTGTTTTCTTCTTCCCTGTTCTCTTCTTCCCTGTTCTCTTATTCTCTGTTGTCTTCTTCACTGTTTTCTTCTTCCCTGTTCTCTTCTTGGCTGTTCTCTTTTTCTCTGTTCTCTTCTTCACTGTTCTCTTATTCTCTGTTCTCTTCTTCTCTGTTCTCTTCTTCTCTGTTCTCTTCTTCACTGTCCTCTTCTCTGTTCTCTTCTTCTCTGTTCTCTTCTTGACTGTTTTCTTATTCTCTTCTTCACTGTTCTCTTCTTCTCTGTTTTCTTCTTCAATGCTCTCTTCTTCGCTTTTTTCTTCTTCACTGTTCTCTTCTTGGCTGTTCTCTTCTTCACTGCTCTCTTCTTCTCTGTTCTCTTATTCTCTGTTCTCTTATTCTCTGTTCTCTTCTTCTCTGTTCTCTTATTCACGGTTCTCTTCTTCTCAGTTCTCTTTGTCTCTGTTCTCTTCTCTGTTCACTTCTTCACTGTTCTCTTCTTGTCTGTTCTCTTCTTGTCTGTTCTCTTCTTCACTGTTTTCTTCTTCACTGTTCTCTTCTTCTCTGTTCTCTTCTTCACTGTTCTCTTCTTCTATATTCTCTTCTTCACTGTTCTCCTCTTCTCTGTTCTCTTTGTCTATGTTCTCCTCTTCACAGTTCTCTTCTTCTCTGTTCTCTTCTTCACTGTTTTCTTCTTCACTGTTATCTTCTTCTCTGTTCTCTTCTTCACCTTTTTCTTCTTCTCTGTTGTCTTTCACCGTTCTCTTCTTCTCTGTTCTCTTCTTCAATGTTTTCTTCTGCACTGTTCTCTTCTTCTCTGTTCTCTTCGTCACTGTTCTCTTCTTCAATGTTTTCTTCGGCACTGTTCTCTTCTTCTCTGTTCTCTTCTTCACTGTTCTCTTCTTCACTGTTCTCTTCTTCTCTGTTCTCTTCACTGTTCTCTTCTTCACTGTTCTCTTCTCTGTTCTCTTCTTCACTGTTCTCTTTTCTACTTTTCTCTTTTATTCTTCTCTGTTTTATTCTTCTCTGTTCCACACACACACACACACACACACACACACACACACACACACACACACACACACACACACACACACACACACACACTTTCTGGGTTTTTATTCCTCTGCTCCATTGAGCTCTGATGATGTCATGGATGAGCCATCATTTATCCATCCTGTTTAACAGTATGTGTGTGTGTGTGTGTGTGTGTGTGTGTGTGTGTGTGTGTGTGTGTGTGTGTGTGTGTGTGTGTGTGTGTGGATGTGTGTGTGTGTGTGTGTGTGTGTGTGTGTCAGTGTAACATATGTCAATGATGAGGCATTCTCTGAGCAACACTGCCCTGAAATCACCAGTAGGACCTCTTTTGTTCCACTTATGAGACATACATAACGTGCGTTGCGAGACTTGAAGGAGATTCCATCGCTTTCATTTTGATGACTCAGCAGTAGGAGCTGGATTCTTCCAGTAAAACACCTCCTCCTGAACAAACACGCATACACACGCATACACACACACACACACACACACACACACACACACAGACACACACACACACACACACACACACACACACACACACACACACACACACACACACACACACACACACACCTCCCTTTCTTTGAACACAAACACATGCTTACAAGTGGTGCAGTGATTCCATCAGACACACACCATGGACTGTGTCAGGCAGCTGCACATGAACATACAGAATATGGACATGAAGCTGTCAGAATTTCTTGTGTAAATGTTGATCAATAGTGAAAGACAATTATTGGAACCTGATCTTTTATATTCAGACCCCTTTGTGCTCTGGACCCAGCAGTGCCATATTCAAATACTGTTAGCAAGTCCTTACTCACATGCTGGGGGCAGGTTGTTTAACCTCTTAAGGGGGGGGGGGGGGAATTTACCCGAAAATACTTACAAACGACATACCCAAAGTAAATTGAAAGCTGCTCTTCAACCATTTGCACCAGTTGCATGATTTTGGTTTCATTCAAAAGATATTTGGTCTTATTGTTCTTGCAAAACATTGAATAATCACTCCAAGTGCTTCTGGCATTGAGTAATTGTGGTCTGAATATACTGAATTTGAAGAAAATAAACTCAGCTTGAAATTTGTTGTTGAAAAAGATGCCTGAAGATGGGTATAGCTGGTAGGTATGAACTGGAAAACACAATAGGAACATAGCATCAAGTATTACCAAGTTCAGTTTCAAATTTCAGATAAAAGGGACAAAAACATAACTTATTAGACAAGTCTTTCTAAGAGTAACACCAGGCGTTCACAAGCTGTTTGGAGATATTATAATATTTATTGAATAAATTAACTATTGGCCTTTACTATAAATAACTATTATATACCCAATATTCCCTGTCAGTAGTAATATTATTATTATTGTAATAAAAATATTTTTGTGTTTATTTCGTATTTTGTAATTAATAAAAACTATTATGAAAAACTATTGACATTTGTAAAAATAAAACCATGGTTGTCACATGTCTAAAGCTTCAGCAGTTCATTGGTTACATGGCACGCGAGTCAACGGGAGACTGGGCTGCTGCTGGCTCCGTCTGTAAACAAATTGTCAAATTGGCTATTGAAGGTTGTCGATATGGTATGTCAACATTGGAATTTCAAAATAAGCGACATTTTTTGGCGGACTCCGCCCATATTTTACCCATGTAGTGTAAATGTAAACACATAAGGGACGGGTATATACATTCAGGAAATACCTGTTTATTTAAACTATGTATTACTTGTACAGACATGTTTATAAAATATATGTATTTTATTTATTAGTTAATATCATCAATTTATTTGATGATTTATGAGTTGTGTGGCTTTTGTTTTCTCTGACGAGGACTTCCTTTCGATGGCAGAGTCGGGAAACATGTCGCGGCACTGTGACTGAAATCATCGCAGAAGCTGAAGGCTACATTATTTTTGGCGCAAAGCATTGACATCTTTCCCTCAGCTTTGGGTCACTTGGTCTGCCTCCAACACAGTTCTTGTCACAAATTAAGTCATTGACAGTGCATTTTTTTGTGCCTCTTGGCGTGCTTGTGCTTGGATGAATTTTCATGCTGGTGAACATCGCTTCCGCTTTCCGCTGTGTGCAAAGCTAAAATCTGAATGGCACACTTTACAAAAAACATGAGTTTGCCCGACTCTGCTATTTATTAAATAAGGGAAGGTCTCCTCCCATTTGGCCAGGTACTTACATAATGTTTAAACTTTTTTGGCAGGTACAACTGCTTCTCCATTCATCTCCCGTTCACTGTGACACTCATCCATCTCTTTTCGTCTTCTTCTGTGTTATTCTTCCTGTGTTATTCTTCTGTGTGTTTACTGGCGGATAACGTTTTTCAGCTCATGGTAAACATAATACTGCCACCTGCTCTATCGGAGGCCACTGTACACTTTTTTAAATTAGGCCTTTTTTTTTAAAGGTTAAAAATACGGGATAATTACGGGAAAATATTTAAACGGGAGGAGAACGGGATAGAAGGAAAAATACGGGATAATCCCGGGAAAAACGGGAGGGTTGACAGGTATGTAAGGTATGGAAGCTCCGATTGTCTCAAATGAAGTGTCAATCGAAATGTCAGAGTTCAGCATCTGGTTAGCAAACATCAAAATAGCGCTAATAGCTTGATACATTCCGTTTTTACAGAGTATCATCGCGAAATTAAACGCATCGATCAGCTGATTTCAAAGATTGCCACAGCTTTTCATGTGACGATGTTCAAGATGGATATATTTTTACTGGAAATGATCTATTGGACCTCTGCAATGACGCAGTGTTTTTTTTTATTATTATTACTGATTACAAGATTATGATGAGACTTCATAGGTGAGTTGGCTCAAAGTTATGGGTTTGATTATGAGTTTGCTTTCTTGTGTGAGATGCCTACTGTACTGCTGTTGTGATTTTGATCTCAAAATAGTTTTGCTCACTAAATAGCTTTCGAACGAGATGTGGCATTGCGTAACAACTCCATCATGGCGGACTGTAAACAACATGGGGCAAGATACAACCTCTCTGAAAATGCAAAACTATCACATGGCCGTCCACCCGTTAAGGTTAAGGTGAGACAATGAAATAGCATCCAATGCAGGTACACAATTAGTTTAACACATTTTAGCACAACATTTTATAATACTCACTTCATGTACACATTGGCCACATCAGCGCCTTGCTGGATGATGTGTCCTAAATAGAAAGTAAATTGCTACAATAAACATTAATCAAGACATATAGTATTATCAACCATACTCTATCTATCTCTCTCTCTCTCTCTCTCTCTCTCCTCTCTCTCTCTCTCTCTCTCTCTCTCTCTCTCACACACACACACACACACACACACAAACACACACACTCATCTCACACACACACACACACACACACACCGCACTCACACACACACACACACACACACACACACACACACACATGTACACACACACACACATATACACACACACACACACACACACACACACACACACACACACACACACACCACAGAAGCATTATGCCATCTAAGGCTAATGAGATGATGACTGTCTGAGCACTTACTCTCTCTCTTACTCTCTCCCCCCTCCCTCTCTCTCCCTCTCCCTCTCTCTCTCTCTCTCTCTCCCCCCCCCCCCCCTCTCTCTCTCTCTCTCTCTCCCTCTCTCTCTCTGTCAGTGAAGAGATCGGGGGTTGGCAAACAGAGCATGGTAAATGTGATAATTGGTCCCAGGTGGTTTTCAGGAGTATATTTCTGTGTGTGTGTGTGTGTGTTAAAGGTTTTGTTTGTTTGTTTATTTGGTATTTTTGGAGAAGAGAATTTTTGTTTTTTTCTACGATAGCACTTTTGACTAAAAGTTTAATTCCACAAAGTTCACCTTAACTTTAAACGTAGGTTGCAGTAAGCAGAACGGGTCTACTTTTGACTTTGTCTGTAACAAAATGACAATAAAAAACATCTATAAAATGATTTTTTAATGCATATACAAAGCAGACCCCTTATTCTATAAATAAGTTTAAGAAATGTGATGGCTTTCCAGCCATTTTCACTGTATTTTCTCAATTCATGATTTAAACGTTTCTCATTTCAGCCGGATCCTTTTCACATCATAACAACATATTTTTCCCGTCACTTTGATAGAATACAATCTTCAATCAGGTTGTATGTAATGTTATATTCCTACACAGATGGGTGCCAAATTAAATAGAAATAGATTGAAGCTTGGTGACGTGGCGACTACTGGCAGGGCTATGTATGTTAGCTGTCGAGCTAACTGTTAGCTAGCTAGCGCAGTTCCTGCAGCGTCACTCTGTGTTCTCTCAACTGTTCCGTTTACTCCCCCTGACATTTAGTTCATCAGTGCACACCATTTAGTTCAATAAAACATGATTCAAGAGGGAAAATAAAGTGAACAAGCTTGCTCTTTACGTAGTTATTTATACAAATTAAAGTGTACACAAATATAATATTGCAGATGTGTTACAATAAAACCCTGGACTTGAATGAAAAAGAGAGAGCATGAGTATATCTCTGTCATATGTAATACGTACTCCAGTCATAATGACGAAAAATATATATTTTTTAAATTGTTCTATTGGTGTACATCTATATGCGCCATTGTTGCCAAATACGTTCTGCAAAAACACAGTACTTTACCAGATCGATTGAAAGTGCCAAGGGGAATAGTTCTAATGCTTATAATAAATATTATATATGTATTTTATATAGTGTGTATATAAAATAAATGTACAGTTTGGCCAACCTTAAACCTCAGTGACAAAGCTCTGTTAAGCAGCTTAAGATCGAGAATACCACAACTACAGACCTTACAGAGATCTCAAATGGCTTTAATGATTTTTTTATCGACTCTGTAGATGAACTTGCTCGAAATTGTAAGCATGTTCAATTAGAGAATGATATTACAATAGACTCAGACATCTCGTTCTCCATTAAAATGACCAATCCGGATACATTAGATAAAATCATTACCAATCTGTCTAATTCACGTGCCAAAGATGTCTTTCATTTAGGCACACACACTCATCTACTCTTGCAGAACTATTGAGCAAACTCATAAACTTGTGTCTATAGCGTCTGATGACTGGAAAACAGCTCAGACTACCCCCCCCCCCCATGAAGTCAGGTGCAGCTAACCTAAATTACTATCCTTCCATTATCCATACTAATAAAACATATAGTCCTAGAAAAGGTTGCACAACAGTAAATCACATACTCGGAGGATTATAATCTTTTTCCCAAATCAATTTGGTTTCAGACCCAAGCATTCAACAGAACTAGCTATTGCCATTTGCCTGAAAATATCAAATGCTTTTTGGATAGGGAGAGTGTAGTTGGTGCAGTCTTCCTTGACTTAAAAATTAATGTTATTAGTAATTATGAGTATTAGGTTAGAAAAATACAACATTTGCCCAATTTAACTTGACTTTGTGTAAAGCACGCCAACTTTTGGTCTTCAATCCGAATACAGATACAGAGACAGTTATTTTAAGTCAGTAGAAAGTGGCTGTATGCAATAATAACTAAAGGTATTTAGTAGGGATAGGAATTTATAAGATTTTATCGACACCGATCTATTATCGATTCCTCTTATCGATCCAATTCTTTATCGATTCCTGATAAATTGTTGGGTAAAAAGGGTACATACAGTCATGGCTGTTCTTATATTTTACTTTGTCATCTAAAGTGGTTAATTGTATAAATGCACAATTCAAATTATTAGGAAATAAACAATTGTATTTTAATTACACTGCATAGAACTAGTGTCAGGCTGTACAGTTCACCTATAATATCTATTTTATATTGCTGTGAAAACTTCTCCTTCAAACTGCTCTCGTTTCTCGCCAAAAACTATACTTTACATTTGAACACATTAATGATAACATTATAATTTACCTTCGCCCAATACTCATTTTTACTGAATAGAGCTTGAACATGTCATAAGGTATCTTAATGGAACCACCGTTAACATTAGCTGTTAGCTCTGCTATTTAACTAAGCAGGACTGTGGTGACCACCAGCTGCTAACAGCTAACAACTAACAGCTAACGTTAACTAGCTCAATATGGATTTGTTGTTCACAATGTAGCATCATCAGGGACAAAATAGGGTCCGTTCTCTCAGATTTATTAGCGCGATGGCTCTGGTCCCATACAAATTCAAACATGTTTCAGGGTGCATATGGCGTTACATCATTGCACATGTGCAACTGTAGGAAAGCATCCACAAGAGGAATGGATAGTCACAGAGGCATGGTTCTCAATTCCCATCCCTAGTACTCAGTAACAGTGAGTACCGGCTATTACATTACATTACAGTTCATTTAGCTGACGCTTTTGTCCAAAGCGACTTACAATAATTCTAAACAATCATGAGGATACAACTCCGAACAGCAATAATCTTCAAAGTACATTATCTTCAAATAGGTGAAATCATTTAAGTGCAGAACAATAGCTTAAAATAAGCCAAACAAAGTGCAACATACAGAAACAATAGAATAAGAATGCAACTATTAGACATAAATAAGCCAAACCAATGTAAGTGCAACATACAAAGAACAGTTATTTTGTTTTCTTCATTCGCCGAGGTGCAGTCGAAACAGGTAAGTTTTCATTCTGCGATGGAAGGTATGAAGACTGTCTGCTGACCTGACATCAATGGGGAGGTCGTTCCACCATTTTGGAGCCAGTATAGCAAACAGGCGGCTATTACAATGTGTCAGTGTGCTTTATATTATTGATGCAAACATTCAAACAAACACAATCCTGCTCAGTCCCTTACATACCGAAGGTGTAGCTACCTCAATATAAACAGAAGAGCAAGATTTTCTATTGTTTTACACTATAACCCACAATCTGAAATGTAAATGAACGCTGCATCATTATTAAAACGTCTCACTCTCATGTAAAGGATACTACAGGAGATACAGTTTCACATCCACACTACTTCATAAAGACTTAGCAAAAATATAATCTACTGTAGGCTACTTTTGCTGAAATCCAGCTTCATCCTGTTGTGAAAGTAGACCCTGAAAGTTACCTGTTTGGTTAACCAAATGACACGTTTACTCTTTACATCCTCTGACTAATCAACAGCCCCCCGAGGAACCAGCAGCATGATGGATATACGGCTCAGACAGGGGAGGCACATATGGCCCTCCTCCAGTAACGAGGACTAACGCTGCTGACGATCCTCCGCTGACGATTTCGCCACATTGTGTGTTTGACATTTATGACATGATTACTAATTTCAAAGGCTATACTTTGATGACACACTACATGTTACGATGTAACGACCAGGTTTATGATGGCTGCACTTTTACAGTGTGTGTGTGTTTGGTGTTTATGACATAATTAGTGAATTTAAAAGCAACACTTGGATGCCACACTTACTGTATAATGTGGTTGTTAATGCCTACTTTAACAATACACTAGCACTTGTATATAATGCAACATGTATATAATGTCTTTCTGTGTGTGTGTGTGTGTGTGTGTGTGTGTGTGTGTGTGTGTGTGTGTGTGTGCGTGTGTATGTGATGGCTTTAACAACATTACGACTTGACATCTTCAATGAGCTAACAGTATTACGAGCTGAATATTCATGATAAGTGCATGATACAATGTCCCTAATGGACTAACGACTAAATGGCTCACACACAGAGACACACACATGTGCACGCAACACACACTCTTTAAAAGACTTACGAATAAAACTGAAATATTAAAGGAAATACTGTCCATCCTAGCACAAAGAAAGTGTATATATATATATACACAAATATTTATATATATATACAATTATATATATATATATATGTATATGCAAATATATATACAAATATATGTATATATACAGATATATATATATATCTATATATATATATAAAAAAATACATATATATACACTCGGTCTGCCTACTTCCACCTCCACAACATTAATCGTCTCCGCCCGTCACTCACACCCAACACCACCGCCAATTCTCATCCACGCCCTTGTTATATCCCGTATAGATTATTGCAACTCCATCCTCTCTGGCCTTCCTCACAAATCTCTACGTAAACTCCAACTGGTCCAAAATTCAGCCGCCCGTATCACAACTCCATTGGCTCCCAGTTAAATACCGTATTGATTTTAAAATTCTGCTCCTCACCTTCAAGGCCCTTCACAATCTTGCACCTTTATACCTCTCTGAACTCCTTCACACGTACACTCCCTCTCGCTCTCTCCTATCTTCCTCTGCCTCCCAACTCATGGGGCCCAGAGCCTTCAGCCACTCTGCCCCCCGTCTCTGGAACTCTCTCCCACTAAACATCCGCAACATCCACTCCCTCCCCGCATTCAAGTCTGGTTTAAAAACTCATCTTTTTAAATTAGCATATTCTTAATAAATACTCACTTGTTAACTAATTGTTGTTTTTAAGTTTTATTTTTTCTCTGTTCTCAGTTTTTGTTTTTTGTTTTGTTTTGTTTTTGAATGACTGTCTGACTTTGTTTTGTTGCTTGTTTGTTCCTTGTTTTTAACCTTATGTTCTGTACGGTGTCCTTGAGTGCCATGAAAGGCGCCTATAAAATAAAATGTATATATATCTATATATATATATATAGATATATATATATATATATGGTATTGGTATGAATATTGGCGCCCCCTTTGAGATTGAGATTTGTATTAGAAAGAACAGAGTTACAAGTCAAAGAGGAACAACTGAAATGTTTACATTTCGTTACATGCATTGTTTGTAAAAATATTCACTATTAGAGGTCTAAAGTTTAATCCTGATCTGAAATGGCTCATGGAAAACCTTTAAAATCATGTGTTTGGGTATTAGACATATTGACACAGACACCTGAGACTAGCAGTGAATCCAGTCCTGAAGACCTGAACACAATGGGCCTCATGCAGCAACATTCTCTTAAATGACTGCCAACAGTCAGATCAGGCAGTCTGAACTCTGTAGTGTGATGAGGAACTGGCTGCAGAGGTCTTGGAAGCTCCCTTCTCAACGATCACTCCATTACTGGTTGAATTAGAACTGATGCCATTTGCTCTAGAAAAAAGTACAGAATAGTCCATTACGACCTTGACGGGAAAGGAAGGTGGTAAAGACGAGGAGATGAATTAGACACAGAGCTGAGGAAAGGGAGAAACTAACACAAGCAGCATGGAGGAAAGGGAAGGAAATAAGCTATATGGGTTGTCTCTTAAACTTTCTTATATTAAGTTATTTGTATTGAGAGTATTATGATTATTCTCCTTCTTTGAATATTTGGCAAACCTACGCTACAACAGAGTCAGTCAAACAATAGGACACACGCCCGCAGTATGCATCAGGCTTTGGTTTGCTGCATGACACATGTCCTGCATCTGTCCACTCTGTCTCTCTGATTCTTTACATCAAAGCTATTCATGACGCTCCAGCTAATTATCAAGCACGCACACGCACCCGCACACGCACACACACACGCACACGCACACACGCACACACACACACACACAGACACACACACACACACACACACACACTAATGCAGCAACCTGATCAGTTGGGCGTTAATTGCAGAGTTGTTGTGGCACAAGATCGCCATGCTACCTTGAACACCATAATTATCACCAACACACATACACACATACAAAAACACACACACACACACACACACACACACACACACACACACACACACACACACACACACACACACACACACACACACACTTGTACATAGTGTGTAATTACAGGTAAGAGGAGCTAAGAAGGGCAGCAGGTGGCTGCTATATCATATTGTCAGAGTGATTGGACATTTAAACACAACTCAGGGACACAAACAGAGGTGAACAGATTTGAGGAGTTGCTTGATAAGAATTAAAGGTAGTCAATAAAGGTGCCATATAGACTAAATCCTACAAAGGTGTCAATATATCGTTACCTTTCTAGCTTTGCGGCTTCGCACTGTACTTTACTTCCTCTGTACAGCACAATTTTACCCTTTTTGCAACCACTCTACTGGTACCTGAGTTTATGTGGACACTTTCTGCTGACTACTGTAGCTGAACTACCCACAGAAAGCATTGGCTTCACTGTGTCCACGGCACAAGCCGGTACTTTTCTCCACGGATCATAACAGACCCATGTTACCCACAAGTTCACCTTCCTTAAAGCCTTCCAGCAGCTCAAAGTTACGGATGAAAGCACACAACATCTCTTCTTACTGGAATACAAACAAGTGTACGTGTATAACATAACGTATGTATATACTGAAAAGAGGGTTATAATGTCAATTAAACCATTTAATTCAAATCTCATGTGACATTACTCTCAGATGCCTGACTCAAATAACCTTGTCAAAAAGGTCCCCTTAGTCTTCATCTGATTTTGCACAGGCGTGGCCCTCAAACTGAACCCAACAATCAGAATATCACCAAATATCCTAAATATCTACAATTAGCCCCAAACATTTACATAGACAACAAATATAAGTCAGTTCTAAAGAGGGAAATATAAAAACATTTTTTACTCAAAAGGTGTAAAGGCAATAAGACTGAAGTCATACAAGACTAATAATAAGTTGCTATCAAACATCGCCCAGGAGGAGAGGGAGGAGAGCCAAGAGGGTAGCTAAACTAACCCAGCTTGGACCTACAGATAAAACAACCCCTCCCTTCCTGATGGTACCTTGGTAGGTCCGTGAAGGATCACTGCTGGGGCATCGTAAGGTCCTTGTCTTAAAATAAATCTGTCCCGGATGACGTAGTGAACGCGTGTCGTCTGGTGGCGCTACATGTGGAAATCAGTTGCAATTGTTTATCTATCCACCAGGTGGAGCACTGATGGAAGCTGACGCAGTTTATTACAGCCAAAATACTCTGTGTTTATTATATTTGACAGTGAGGAAAAGTGCATACTTTTAATGATCATTACTATATGATCATCCGGTCATGACAATATTATGCTGAAGCATTTTTTTGTAAAATACTAACACAGATTGTTGTTTTTATGCATTAAATAGTGAGACGTCTGAAGGAGACACGCTCTAGTAAATGATAGTACTTCTTATTTTGTCTATGAAAGCTCTAATAATGCCTTATTCTACAGAATTACGTAAAAATGACAGCAATATGTGTGGGAAATAAATGGTATGCAGTAAGAAATAACTGTGTGTGACACATCTCTCATCTGAACAGCTGATTTCAGCGGTAAAGTAACAGGCGGGACAAACTAACAATGCTTTTTAAACAAATAAATAAATAATTTAAAGTACTATACGTTTGCCAAACAACTCACAAAATGACAGCATTTTAATGGAGCCTGGTGATATTCTCATCTGTGACAAAAATGATGAGATTGTGGTAACTGTTTACTATATTATGTGTTGAATGTGTTTACCATCAACAATTTTTTTTATTTTTCATAAATGTACCGTAATGATGAAAAAATCTGTCGAGACAGGAAGAAGAAGAATAAAAAGAGAGAAACGAAGCGCTCAGAGCAGACAGATGACACTCAGGCCGGGACCCTGCTGGCTGCAAGACAAAGTCTACACTCAGTCCATCTGCTTACCCTCCCTATGGATCACCTTGAATTGAAAAGGCTGTAAAGCTAGATACTTAGATGTATTGGCATCCTTCATGAGGTGGAGACATTAGAGCGGGGCTTGGTCAGACCAGCTAATGGTCGACCCCCTCCACCTCCCACACTGCTCTTCGAGGTTTCGGGCTGTAAAATAAAAGGGAGAAAAAAGTTAGGAGAGAGCCCACAGAGGGCTTGCTTAACCCTCTGAAACGCCAGCTGACACAGCTCCATCCACCGGACCGGATCTAAGGGAGAGGTGATCCTTGGCGAGGACGGCCACAGCTTCGAGGCTGGTGGGCCGGGAACACTGGACCCAATTCACTGTAGAGGATGGTGTCCCTTTGGTGTGCTGCCCAGCCAGTCCAGGATGGCCTTCCTCAGCTGGTCGTAAATATGTCGAGAGGACGCTGGCAGGCTGTACCCACTCCTCCTTCAGCCACCCACACGCTGCCGCCGTACCTTCAAAGATGTCAAGATATGCAGGGCATTCAGCGGCGGCCGGGCCAGACAGGTCACTGGATGGGGATCACCCAAGAGGCCGGATGCTGCACCAGCTCCCACAGGAGAGCACGGTCCTTGCGTTGAAACGCAGCGATGTCCATGAGAGCCTGGCTTTGTTGCCGCTGTAAGGCGGTGATCCCCTCCTGCATTGTGAAGAGATACTGGAGTGCCTGTCCCAGCGGGGTTTCTCCTTCTGTCATGTCCCTGTTCAGGCGCCACTGTGAAAGACTACTGCTCTCACTCACATAGAAATCACGGAAGGAGAGGAGGTTGGGTGAAGACAAAGAGGCTTTGAATGTTTACTAGCCTTTCCGGCTATAACAGGTAACATAGGCCTCACAAAAATCGCAACTTAAAGAGCCTACGAAATGATACACATGAATTTCTACTGATGATAGTAAATGCTATTTGTGATGCAAAATAATGAGTTATTAATGACACTATGCCCGCAGTATTTAATAAATCACGATTTAATATGTCAACCACCGATGTTTACATCGCTGCTACCGAAAACAGCCGACG
Organism: Cottoperca gobio; assembly: GCF_900634415.1. NCBI lineage: Eukaryota > Metazoa > Chordata > Actinopteri > Perciformes > Bovichtidae > Cottoperca > Cottoperca gobio. The sequence goes on along the minus strand of NC_041356.1, from coordinate 286,586 downwards.
CCATTTTCTGACGTCACAAGTAGAACACGAGTCCACCAGTTGAATACACAGACAGCAGGGCAGACGTGGCAATGTCGGATTCTGGCTCGGATATTTCGACAGAATCGAGTGACAGTGAGTCGCCAATAGACTCGTTGCACTTTCAAGAAGAGGTAGACTTTATTGAATAGGATGCCAGTATCATGGAATCAGATCATGTGGGCGAGTTTAACGTGGTGGAAACAGACCAGCTCGAGCCACAGTATTCAAGATGGAGACATAGACGGGAGCGAACATGCGGATGATGGTGACGGTGATCCTGGATTTGGTGGAGATCCTCTACAGCAACAGAACCCAGACTGGTATATACATTTGACTAGAACTGAATAGAACTTCTCAATATATAATAAATACATAATAATAAATCGTAACATTATCCTCGATTGTAAATAGATCACAAGCTATCCTATATCGATTCGATAGCTTGGTTTCCTTGAATTGTTATGGAACCCGACTATTTGTCCGCAAATTGCTCGATAGCTAAGTTAGACACATCGATGTCTGTAAAGCTTGATAACTTGAATCTTTCTCGAAGTTTCTGCGGTTGAGGTTCTATCGTTGTGTCTGATGTCAAACGGCATTTATTACGAGGCTGTTTATAAAGCAGAAGCTATCAGTTAACAAACAGACCTGGAGGACAGTGTTGTTTTATAAAGTATAGTCTGCCTACTGACCGTCTTACGGCTGCCTATAGTAGTCGTAAAACTTACCAGATTTTCATGGAAGTTACCATGTCGTAACTTTACGAGAATTAAGTGAAACGGGTAATAAGTTGCTACTAGGTAGATTCGACCCCGTACGACCATAACAGGCTTATGAGCTGCTAACGAGCCTGGTGATCAGCCACGTAATGAGTAAGTTACTTGTGTTCACAAATGTGTAGAGTGCAGAAACTTTGATGTATTTTAGGGACGTCGAATGGTCACTCTGGCATAGTCACAGAATAAATAGATAAATAAGCAAATAAGGTTGAAGTGATTACCATTGACATGTATTATCTTGTACTTTACAGAATGTATCACTATGTGGCATACCGCCAGCTGGTGAGATTTTGCTGGGGAATACTTGGTAAGAACCACAGAATGCCATCATGTGCCATTCAAAAGATCAGATGCTACGTTTCCATCTGACAACTACACGTCGTTCAAGTATCCAGCACTTTATTTGAGTCAATAACAAAACACAATTTCAGTTCAGTGATTAAATCTGCTTCTATACAGCACAATAGCATTCCTCTGGTTTAGTTCTTGCACCGACTGCTGAATGGATCTGGGACTTTGAAAGGTCAACAACATTGTCTTTGCACAAGCGTAGAGTCTCGGTCAAGAGTTCAGTAACATATTCTACAAAAAATATGTTTTATAATCAAGAATTATATATATATATATATATATATATATATATATGTGTATCTGTATTTGTATCTTACATATCAATATTTAAATATTAGGATGCTGACCTTTGGAACAACCAACCTGGATTGGAATTTGCAGTCCAGCTGACCTGACACGTGGTCGCGCCTGCATGGACTTGTGGTGTATCCATGGAGGGGGATCCGCAATTCTGTCTGAATGTCTGAAATGTACAAAACACAACTTTACTAATACATCTTTCAAACCAGCTTGAAATTGTATTACATGTTTATACATGTGTAAAAAAAAAATCTAATTACATTCATAATAAATGATGTGGTTGTGAGAGCAATGATATCAAATCAAACAATTAAATATATGAATTATGTACATGCATGTGGTGATGCTGTACATTGTATTTTTAACACGTCATCTGCAGGTCTACTGGTACTACAACTGTAATGTACAGATGCCGTACAGTCTGTATACTTACTGGTGTACACACAGCTTCCTCCCCAGTGTGGATGTCCAATAGATGGTCGCTGATCATACAGGTATGTAATAATAGGGTGATAGTTAAAAGTTAAATAGACTCAAGCTTTTACTCAAACCACAGAATAAAATCGGGAAGCCTGTTATAAACATTGGATCTATACTTAATTCAGCTAATTAAGTGTAATTAGCTAAAGTTATTAATACTACAAACAATAACACACAGATATCGGCTAGGGAATGGGGTAAACTCTTTACATACAGTAGGATCTAGACCAGTGTTTCTCAAACTTTTTCAGACCAAGGACCACTTAACCAATACAAAAACACTCACGGACCACCTAACTCCCCAAATATCCAAAAACAATAGGTCTGCGTACCACTCCAACAATATATAACAAAGGACAGCCTAATAATGAGCTTCATGTTACCTTCTCTATATCGCTCGTTCACACATTAAATCAACAATACATATGCGATTTAAACGGTGAATGCTGATAGATTTTACACATCATATGAAACGTAGACTACATTTATTACTGAGTTTATGTCCATACAGAGCCGCAACTTACCCACAGCAAGATCGTTTGATACTTAGAGATACGCAAAATGCAAACTGTGGCGCCTTTGTCATGTGTTCTTAAATTCATCACGTTTTCTCTCAAGAAATCCTGAAGGTTTCCCAATGTAATCCTTGTGCTTACTCTCAAAATGTCGCTTGAGCTTGGCGGGTTTCATAGCCTCGTTCGCCAACGACTCGTAGCACAAAACACAGTGTGGATTGGGATGCTCTCCATCTCCAGTCCAAAAAAATCCAAATTTGATGTAGTCGCTGTGATATTTTCGGCCACAGAAAGCTAGATTTGGAGACGGCCCCACATCCTCATACAACACATCACATGCCAATTATTCTTGGCGATCTATTGTTGTCCATTCTTTATCATAATAATTGACATCAGTCTTTGCTGAACGCTTCAACGCAGACAAACACAGGCGGCTGTGTTCTACTTGTGACGTCATCTCCGAACATTACCAAAGTGGATGTTTCCGGCGCAGCGACCGATTGTTGTTAGCAAACAAGTTTTGTATGCTGTTATCATCGTGATTTATTAAGAATACATCAATAATAAAAATATATATATGGCACATTTCACAATAGAAATGCAACCTCTATCATATACCAAGCTCAATAAAACAGACAAAATAGCATTTCGTAGGCTCTTTAAATGTCTCTTGGCCACTCTGCTTCTCTTCTCCTCGGACCCAGCATACTACAAGTAATAACTTCTGAGAACTGAGGGGCAGCAAATTTTATTGAAGTTTCAGCCACTACTGTATGTCTGGGTAACTACTGTGTAAATCATGGCCTAAACAAAGACACATGGCTCTTCAGTATACTTTAGCTGGTGTATGGGTTTTTGTGAAGGAAGCGCCATCTCATGGTGAAACCCTGTGATTGAATGAATGCGCGTGTTTACAGTGGAAGCTAGACACGCCTTGTCAGGAAACAGGAGGAGGGAGGCAGACTACCAGGTGCTGGGATTTATAAGGGACATTTTAGGTGGCTGCATCTGTATAAGGCTATTCAGCTACCCCGCCTTCTCCTATCCGATGTCCAGTCGCAGAAGAATAACCCAGCAACAGGACTGTGTTGTTCAACCCTGTGTTGCAAAATGACAATAAATAATCATTGAATGAGTAATAAAATATGTGAAGTGTAAGGTTTGGTAATGTACAAAAACATTTAAAAAAATCATTGATTTAATCGCAGGCTTAATGATGTTTAACTGTTTCCTAACATGTTAGCCATAACCACTTATAGTAATATGTCAGAGATGTGTGTCTTTTAACTTGCTGTGGAGCTCTTCTGCAACATAGGGGCCAGAAAATGCATTAATGCAACTTTAACTTAAACTTATTCAAGTCATTGTTTTCTAATGAAATATTGGGAGAACTATGGTGGAAAATATATACCTTGGTTTTTGCTTTTTTTTACACATACAATTGGGCATTTTTTAATTAGTAACGCATTGGCCAGACTGGCCAATGCGTTTCATGTAACTGTTATGAATTTAGATGATAAAGCCGTATTCCAGGCTCCCAATTCATTTTGAAGAAAAAGTAATGGACCATTTCTCCGTCAGTGGGGGTCAACATTGGGTTTAGGGTTCTGGGATGAAGTTCATCAGCAGGATTTTGGGAGGTGGTGATGCTGTTTGCATTTCCTGGCAGGGACATTAGGTATTACTGGAATATCCAGTTGTTAGCAATTTAAACATCTGCTTTCAATATTATGTGTGCTGCTACTAGCTAATTGTTGAGAAACAAACAAGCCACAGACACATATTTGGATTTAATGGCAACTACCAACTGGTGCTGCTTTAAATAAAAATAAATTACACTGTGAGATACACACACACTGATAATACTCTCACACACACACGAAAACACATGTGCTCAATAAAGCATTCACGCAAACATCACAACTTCTTTTAATTAAACAATCACTGTCTGTCTGTCTGTCTGTCTGTCTGTCTGTCTCTCTTTCTCTCTCTCACCCTCTGTATGTCTGTCTGTCTGTCTCTGTCTCTCTCTCTCCCTCTGTCTCTCTGTCTGTCTGTGTCTCTCTCTGTCTCTCTCTCCCTCTCTCTCTCTCTGTCTGTCTGTCTGTCTGTCTGTCTGTCTGTCTGTCTCTCTCAACCTTTGTCTGTCTCTCTGTCTCTCTGTCTCTCTCTCACCCTCTGTCTCTCTGTCTGTCTGTCTGTCTGTCTCTCTCTGTCTCTCTCTCTGTCTCTCTCTCCGTCTCTCTCTCCCTCTGTCTCTCTGTCTGTCTGTCTGTCTCTCTCAACCTTTGTCTGTCTCTCTGTCTCTCTGTCTCTCTCTCACCCTCTGTCTCTCTGTCTGTCTGTCTGTCTGTCTGTCTCTCTCTGTCTCTCTCTCTGTCTCTCTCTCCGTCTCTCTCTCCCTCTGTCTCTCTGTCTGTCTGTCTGTCTGTCTGTCTGTCTGTCTGTCTGTCTGTCTGTCTGTCTCTTTCTCTCTCTCTCTCTGTATTTCCTGTTCCATGCCCACTTTCTTGTAAAGTATTACTCATTACTGCCTTGACATGTAATTCACAACTGTGGGTGTGTGTGTGTGTGTGTGTGTGTGTGTGTGTGTGTGTGTGTGTGTGTGTGTGTGTGTGTGTGTGTGTGTGTCTCATTTACAGACATAACATGAGTGTGTTGACTCATGTTAAAATCTCCTAATGTTTGCTAAGAGCCATTGAGCTATTTGATTCATGCTATGTGTGACTCAGCAGCATGAAATGGTTTCAAGTGACCTCTACAGGTCGGAGACGACATAGCAACATAAAGTGTCAACATGACAAACATGATATTATAAATATTAGCGAAGCTTGTGGTAAAAACAAAAGACAAATACATATGTCATAAACAAATCTGGAACTATCAAGCATTCTTCTTTTTTTCTTCTTTTTTGCATAATTGTTACTTTTTTGATAGTATCCCAGAGTCCCAGTGATGAGCAGAAAATGATCTCTACCAGGATATTCTCATACACTGTTAGCTACACTTATGAAAGGAAATGCACTGTAATGTGTGTACATCCTACAACATTATTATATGTTATTGTGAAGTAAAGTATAAAAATTACAGGGAGGAGGTTGGACTTTTATCCAAGAGACCGCTGTTCATGTCCCGTCTGTAACCAGAATTGATCTATTTGTCACGTAACTTTGTACTTCAGTACTTCCTTAGTGATTTGAATCCAAACCAGGATATTTTCCCAAACCTAACCGAGTGCTTTCCTGTGAAGACACATTATATTTTGTAAAAGAACGTATGTGTGTTGCTGGACATTGGAACAACTTTTTTGTAAGATATCATACTAACCATTGTATCTTGTATCTACACAAGCCCATTGCATTCATCCATGAAAAAGTGTTTTTCTCATTCTTATAAATATGAATAATGATAAAGATATCCCATACTTATAAAAGAGCTACGTTAGAGATACACAAGTGATATTTTGTTATGAAAAATCTCTTATATTACCACTAAATGATCACAAAATATTCACTAGATTATTCTATGATGAGTGATTACCACCACTGAAGGGCCCTTATGGCCCATAACCCCAACGTGGCAGCAGGTCAGACTGAGGTTACTGGGCATTTTCCATGTGTGAATGTGTTCATTATTAAATAATAATTAATAATAATAATAAATTGCAGGCCTATTCAAAATATTTGAGTTTATTTTCCCAAAATATAAAAAGTGTGTTGCCTTAGAAAACCCAGAAGAAGGCGGGTCGTTGTCTGATATGAATGAGTTTTACTTTTATTCCCTGCAAAGCTCTGTCCATCTTGTATTTGACACATTGTTATGCTTTCTAAATAAATGCTCATTTTGAAATTAATAAACCTTTTTTTTTTACAGCAGACATTTTGACTTGACAGCCGTACAGTGCAGCTATTTATTCAGTCTGCTAAAACAGCAGGGAAGATTATGGATACATCTACATCTCTCACCCACATTATTGAGCATTAAATGTGACTCTGACATGTGCTAATGAATTCTGGAAGGGGTCCAGGAGGTACACCTTGTGGAAGCACAATCGTTCTACACATTCAGGCTGATGTTTGCACATGTGTTTCTTATTTAATGTGTTTTATTGTGACGTCTGGTGTTGATGCAACATGTTCTCCCACAGGAGACAATAAAGTAACCGTGACCTTACCTTGTGTATCATGCTGTCTTCAGTGGAGACAGGAATTGATGCAGGGAGCTTCATAGAAGTTTACTCAGGTTGGAACATCCTGATGCTTGTTATCCATGCGAGAGATGAAATATCTCAAGAACTATCAGATGGATTGACTTGACAATTTGTACATACATTCATCCTCAAGACCTTAAACTCAACCTCACATTCAGCTGGTGTGCTGTGGATTGATATTCTTTATGTCTGTTACATTTGTCATATAACTATATTTGCACTCAGATACTGATTCTGCGGTCGACCGACCTGACAGACTTCACACAGGAAGAAGAAAATAACTCAGAGCAACCAACGGCCAGGCGGCGTGTTTTTGCAGGACTGAGAGGCGACTCCGTGCCTATTGTGAGCACTGACAGTTATATGATGCAGGATGAAGGACAAACAAAAAGAAACAACGGCAACAGAAAGACATGCATGTGTGTGTGTGTGTGTGTGTGTGTGTGTGTGTGTGTGTGTGTGTGTGTGTGTGTGTCTTTGCCTGTGCGTGTGTGTGCAGACAGTATGTCTCCTTGTCTGCTGCCCCTCAAAAAAACATTCTGCGTTGCTGTTTTCCCACTAATACAGCTACAGGAACAATCAAATATATTGACCAACACACACACACACACACACACACATAAACACACACACACACACAACCACACACACACACACACACACACACACACACACACACACACACACACACACACACACACACAGATAAGTCTTGTCATGCACTTGAGATGTGTATTGGTTGAGGTCTCTACAATTGGTCCGATATGCAACATTATCTGGTCACATACTGGCTCCACGATGGGCACACACACACACACACACACACACACACACACACACACACACACACACACATACACACACACACACATTCACATTTAAAGAGAAACAGTGATGTACAGATGCACACTCTACTAAATGTAGACTCACAGACACACATACACACACACACACACATACACACACCGACATACAGTGCGTCTGCTTGTCTGGGCCCATTGATCCCAGGTTCGGTGCCACAGAGCTTTGAATCAAATTTTTATAAGAAATACACACACTAATACTCACACACACACACACACACACACACACACACACACACACATACACACACACACCAACTCATACACTCCAACTTCAGCTGTTGTTTTTGTCGTGTATATCTCAAAAACACGATAAGGCCAAACTCCATTTAAAGATGTAAAAATGTGGTTATGGCAGCCATCATTAGTAAATATAGTTATATAATAGTAATTAGGAAATGGTCAACAAACAATGAAGTGATAATTAATAAGGTTTACAAATTATTAGTAATGTTATTAGTTGTTAGTTTGCGTAACATGAAAAGATGAATTTATAAATGACAAACTGTTTTTATAGCTGATAAGAGACGATAACAATTACATTCATTAACTTTATTGTTTACTTGTTGTTTGTAAAACATCTATAAACATTACATAGATAGCTATCTAAATATTGTTTATAGATGCTTTACAAAGTGTTAATTAGCTGCTTTAATGCCATTATTTTTTTGTAATCGTAGCAATCCAGCTAATCACACCAGAGATTGTTTAGGTTAAATATAAATATGTATAATATATCAACTTTCAAATGTCTATGCTGCTAGAAGCAACATGATGCTACTGCTGACTGTTCACCAAGGCCTCAGTATATTTATAAATGACATTGACACTGATTTCTGTTCGACTTCAGTGAACTTTGGTGATACACACATTTGTCTGTTGACCAATAGTAAGCCGTCTTGACAGAGCTGACTTTTGAGGCCAGAGAGTCAATTCCACTGTCCTACTTGGTTTGAATAAGTTACTTTTCAAACTTGATGACTTAACAAGACACAACTGTTTTTATTGCATTACTATCTGTCTTCCAATGTGACAAAAAGCGATCTCCACATGGAGGGAGGGAGGAGAGAGAGAAAGATGGCCTTCCTCTGTCCTCCCTGAGGGACGACTGAAACCCTTTTAAGGCTTGTCTCTCTCTCTGTCCCTCCATCATGTCTTTCTCCAGTTTTCCCTGTTCACTAGCTCCCCTCCCTATCAGAAGGGCCTGCAGTCGATGCAGGCCATTAGTAAATAACAGATACACATAATTTATTAAATATCCTTGGATACATATTTCAGCTTCAAATTACCAGCCATGGTAGAGGAGGGGAGAGAGAGAGAGAGAGAGAGAGAGAGAGAGATTTATTTTATTTAAAAAACAACAACACTTTATTTACATATTTTTTCATTTGTACAAACTCTTTTAAAATAAAGTGCTTAAAACAACGAATACAAAATATATACATTTAACCCTTTATCATCACAAATCAATCGTAAACAATAATTTTTGTATTACTATCCATCTAAGGCACAACATGGGTCAAAAATGACTCGCATCGACCCACAAAGCCACCTCATGTGAATGTCCCCCCCCGCCACACCCCCGGAAATCAACTTATTCAATCATTCAATATTCCAATCATTCTTCAAATATCCCGTTCTCGATCACCACAAATCACTACCCCCCCTTCCCCCACCCTTAATCCACTGACCAGAACAGTTCCCGCACCACCACACCAGATCCACACACACGGCCCAAAAACGACCCATGTACACCCAGTGCAACAAAAATGAAAGAAAAAGACACACCACAACAACGACACCATCAAAAACAATCATCCCAGCAGCGATTCGGACCAAGCAATACATCCAACATCTGAAATCTCCACTCGTCACCCCGCCCCACCCACACACACCACCCATCACCGGCCGAATGATGCAAGCTATGTGCGAGTGTGACACAGCGACAAGCAAAGATTCCAAATGTCAAATGCACTGCCCAATCCAAATTACCGCCAAAACAACTATCCCTAACAATATCATTATCTTAGTACGTCCTCTCTCCACCTCCATCACACCCGGCCCTCACGAGCCACCCCTGACCCACGTGTGCTAACCCGATGCAGCAACAAGAAAACCATTCCAGCTCACAGATCAAGAAGGGAAAAAATTAAAACAATGACCCGCAGTAACCAAAAACCAAAAAACCAAAAACATTCAAAGAACAGCCGGAACACCAAATGATCAAATAAATGGATCCCCAGAAACACAGCAAAGAAACACCCAGCCGTGCACGAAACAACACCACAGGCCAACACGGGCCACCCCCGAATCATGCCGCGCCCCAGAAAAGGGGTTTGCATAGGTTTGTGTTTAAAAGGGCTAACAGAAAATAATAAAAAACTATCCAATAAAAGCTTGTGCAAAGTGTAATTCGTCATCACTGACGGAACAGATAACACCAACTTTGTTTAAAAGTGTCTATGTCTCCTATATGTTTATAAAACCTGAACTCGAGCCAGAGTCTTGATCTAATATTGCACAGCCACACTGCTTTCGCCTCTTGCCCTTCTCTGTTTTCCACTCTGTTCTTTCTACTTATGTAGATGGCCATCTCTTGAGAGGAAGTTTAGGAGCTGCCACTTTTCTTTTTTTTCTTTTGTGTAGAAAGCTCCAATGATAAAAACACTCTTAGTCAAAATAACATCAAAGAGACTAAAAACCAATGTTAAAAGAGAGAAGACACCGGTGAGTTTCTTACACTCAGTGAAAACGTGGAAGACAGTCTCACGTAAATTACAAAAAAGACAATTATTTAAAACAAAGCATGATTAATAACAGAGATGAAAGCGTTGGAAGCGATAGCACCATGTAAAATCATCCACTGGAGGTCGACAGTCCGCTTTTTGAGGGGGGGTTTGTATAAAATCCTCCACTGTGGACCCGTTCCGCTTTCTCCACCTAGTTTATTGCTCCACACATTGGAGGGTCTGCTGCACAGGCCTTTTCTATTGATGCTTTTCATACAGTTCGCATATAAATTTATTTTGTCTGCTCTGTGCAGCAACAGTTTTGCTGGATTAGTGACCTTGAGCAGGGGGCCGGTCAGTTCTCCCAGCCCTGGGCTGAGGTAGATTTCTGGAAACGGTCCGCTGGGTCTGGAACGGTCTTTCCCTGACTGTATTCGATGAGGAGGCTCCTCTCCTCTCCAGAGAGTCTCTGGCTCCAGAGCTGCAGGATCCTCTGAGCCACCCGGCTAGAGGTTAGACCCAGCAGAGAGCTCAGGGCTCGGGCATCATTCATCGCCGGCCCCACTGCATTCACCAGCTGTTGTAACCCTAACCCCCTAACCATCCCAAAATAAATCTACCATTGTTTTTTGTATTTTAGTTAAAAGTCCTGAGGGAGGGTCCACACAGGTCAGACGGTGCCACAGTTGGGACGCCACAAGGTTGTTTTAAACCAAAACCCTGCCTCTAAAAGATATCTGAGGGAGCAACCATTTCCATTTGGAAATCCTTCCCTCAATCTTTTCAGTGACATTCTCCCAGTTCTTCTGGACTATATTTTCTTTTACTAAAAACACACCTAGATATTTTATTCCATCTCTTTTCCAGGTGAGGCTCTGGGGAAGAACTGGGAGACTGCCACACCATTCCCCGACAGCGAGGGCTTCACCTTTCTTCCAATTCACCCTCGCTGCCGATGCTGTGCTAAAATCTTTTAAAATATTGGTTAAAATATCTGCCTCCTGCTGGCTTCCAATGACAACAATGACATCATCCGCATAAGCTGATAAAATAATACTGCTACTATCATAGCATCCATCTCGGTGGCGTTTTGAAACCGGGACCTGACCCTGTACTTTAATGTCTAGCAGATTGGCTAAAGCCATTTTCTTAATTTTGAGGATTTCAATATATTCTCGATCTCTCGTGGACTCACTGATTTTTTCTAGTTCCACTATAACACCCTCCAGGTCTTTCATAGATCTGGTGATGTCTTGTGTGACATTGAGGGTGTGCTGTTTACAAAGCATTTTTATATCAGTCTTACCATGGTCCCACCACTGCCTAAGACTGCTAAAATCACCCTTCCTCTGCCTAAAAACACTCCATAAATAAATAAAAGCTTCTCTTAAGTTTTTATCAAATTTTAAAACTGAGTTAAAATGCCAGTATGCGCTTTTCTAACACATTTCTAATATAAAAACATTACATAAAAGCAAAGTGTGATATGTAAAACCAGCAGGTATAATATTGCACATTTTAAAAATGTTAAAATGATGTTTAAAACAATAAATACGATCTAACCTGGCAGAGGAAATCCTATTTTCTCTGCAGTGGGACCATGTGTATTGTTTAGCATCTGCGTTCATCATCCGCCATACATCCACCAGACTATGAGAGTGGACCAGCTGCCTTAGAACATGCCGAGACGCTGGATGCGGCTCTGCGTGGTTCCGATTTCAAAAAGCATTTTCTGTACAGTTAAAATCCCCCCCAAGAATAAAAAATCCTCCGGTGGCACAGCTATTTAAAACATCATTCATTCTTTGTAAAAACAACTTCCTCTCTGCACCGATTGCTGGGGCATACACATTTATAAAAACAGCATTTAAAAGGTCAAACCGGGCTTTTATTAAAAGCAACCTCCAGACAAACTGAGACTGGAGTAAAAGATTTGGAGAAGAGGAAGCCCACTCCTCCACTAAGAGATGTGTTGTGGCTTAAAATTACTTCCCCTTCCCACTCCCTCACTCACTCCCTTTGTTTTTTTATTCTAAGCACAAGTTTTTTTTATCTAAAAACCTCCTGATCAATGAGGCCAGACTCCTCTCTTTGGCTCATATGGAATCTGGCTAAGGTAATAAAAATGAGTAAATCCGGAAAGTAATCCTCAACTTTTACTCCGTGTTTTTTTGTTTGTTGGAGAAAAACTTTCAACATTTCAGCCGGGTACATTTTTGTTTTCTCAGAGTAAAACCAGGGATGTCGCTGCTGTCTGACACGCACTCCTCTTCACTAAAACTGTCTTCTGCCTGTCCCTGCTTCCTGACTGTCCTTCCTCCCTGACATTGCTACTCTCGGCATCACTGGATGCATTCTTACTTTTCTTTTTCCGTTTTGTGGCAGGTTTTTATTTTATTGCCTCTTCCTCCATCTCAGCCTCTTCTACCTGCTCACTCCACATAACCTGTATTTTACCTGTCTCCTCTCCTCCTACACCACCCATTTCCTCCGCCTCCTTTCCTCTTACAATACCTGTCCCCTCTGCCTCTCCTACACCACCCATTTCCTCTACTACACCACCCAACTCCTTTAAATCTTCTACTCTTACCCCACCCACCTCTTCTATACCACCCACCTCCTCTACCTCTGCACTTTCTCTCCCTCTTTTTTTCCCACCATTTTTTTCCACCACACCAAGTGAATTAACACCACCTATCCCGTGCACAAAGCTGGACACACCAGCTGCGCGTCTTGACCACCGGCCGCCCAGCGGAGAGCCCTCCTCCAAAACCGTGGCTACCCCCGGCGAAGAGCCCCGCCGGAACAGCAGCAGCCGCTCCACCAGGACCAGACAAAGCTGGATCCCTGCGCTTCGGACAGGCTCTCGCGGTGTGTCCCTCCTCCCCGCAACCAAAACATTTCATAACCGATGAAGTGGCAAATATCACATATTCATAGTCATCTACTTTAACGTGGAAGCGGAGGTTGAGCTCTGCATCTCAGTTATTAAGTATCAACTGAGAGTTACATCCAGACAGAATCTTTTTTACCGGGGAAACAACTTTCCCGTTTCTGGATAGTTCTCTGCTGAGAAACATTGACATTTGATATTACAACTTTGGTTGCGGGCAGAGTGAGTGGCATCACCTGCACAAACCCTCCACTCACCGTAATACCTGTCTCGATAACGCGGTGCACCCTCTCCACCTGGTCCAAGAAGATGACAACTGCCCCGTTCATCCGTGCCAGAGACTTCACACTGCCGTGTCCGACCTTGTCTCCCACAGCTAACCCGATCTCCTCAACGCTACACGGAAGCCAGCTGATATTTTGATCCCGTGCTCTTCCTTGTGAGCTTGGTGTAGTCTTCATTTGCCATGACGTCAGACGCCGGCCGGCAGAACACCGGCAGAAGAAAAACACCCAAAAGCTTCCTGACTATCCACCAAAACGCAACAAAAAGTAAACTAAATCAAACGGTCACCAATTAACTAAATTAAATCAAAACCATTATTAAATAAAGAAAGAAAAAAGAAAGTATCGAAATAGCACCCGCTCAGCGTCTTACTCACACAACCAAACTCCCAGCATGCACCGAGAGAGAGAGAGAGAGAGAGAGAGAGACAGAGACAGAGAGACAGAGAGAGAGACAGAGACAGAGAGAGAGAAAGTGTGTGTATATTGTACACTGATAATTATGAAAGGAGCATAAATGTATAAAATACAAAAAATATAATAAAAAAATATGTACTCTAGATAATAGAATTGTAAATAGAATTTTGCCAAATAAAATAAAAACGTTGTTCACAATGCATAATTAAATGATCTGCAATATAGATTATCAGGATTTTGAATGGACATGATGCATTTTATTATATCATAAGCGTGTGTCTGTATTTGGTTGTTTTCTCTATATTTGCAGTGAGATATATACTGTATATATATATATATATATATATATTTAAAATATGTTTTCCTAATTTGCTCGGGTTTTGTCTATGTTCTTGTTTTTCCTAATTTGCAGTACTTTGAGCTCTCAGGGCCACTGTAGTTAGTGACTGAAACTGAAGCACTACTTGAATTCACAGAGCAGGACTAATGAGAGTGAGTAAAGGTGAGCGGGTAGACTGAGGTCAGATGACTGATGGATGACGGAACACATTTCCATTATTGGCCAAATGTTGGGTTTCTTGGTACGAAGGTCACAAACAGAGCATTTGACAACAAAAAGCAGCCGCGATCCTCGCTGAAATGGACTGTGTCTCAGCTATACGGCTCCACAAGCCCTGGATCTTACACCCAGGGGTGCAGAGAGAAATCCAGTCTATACAATGATAACACATTTATAACACAGGCATAGTAACTCTAACGCTAACTAACTCGCTATTTGGCATTCACTTAATGTGATTAACATCGTTTTATCAGCGCTTTTGATGGCAGAAAACCCCCCCTGATTTTAGACCGTTTAACACCACAACAGACAGCAAAGCTGAACACCAACAAACTGTTTGTCCACAGCAACTACACGGTCAACAACATCCAACTTACACACAAGAACAGTAGCAGTAGAAGAGCAATAAACTATGCCAGAGGGTGCAGTTCAACAGTCCCACTTTAGGTTTAGATGTTTCCCACTTCCACATAGCACTGTGAACACAGCGCAGTATTCGCTTGGTGCTTGCGATGGTCAAAACTGAACAACCTGCTCACTAATTTCAATACGACAAGTGAAGAATCCGCTCTCTACTCAGCAGGACACAACGTCTCAGCTGAGCACACACACATGCACACACATGCACACACACGCACACGCACACACACACACACAAACGCACACACACACACACACACACACACACACACACACACACACACACACATGCATGCACACGAACACACGAACACACACACACACCCACACACACACACACACACACACACACACACACACACACACACACACACACACGTTTGATAGATCCAACCCAGATATTTGTAAAACACTTTATTACGATCCGCAATGTTTTGATTTTTTTAATCGATATATATATATATATTTTGTCCTGCTTTGTTTTAAGGTTATGACATGAATACTGACTCTATGAAAAGATGATACTAATAACTTAACGTTAGTTATTACCAGTAATTATTATATTTATTCTAAGCCTCTCTGGGAACCATCATCTTATCGTGGTGGAGAGGTTTGTGTGTCCCTATGAACCTGAGAGCTGTGTTGTCTGGAGCCTAGTGCTCCTGGTAGGGTCTCCCAAGGCAAATTGGTCTCAGGCAAGGGGCCAGACTAAGAATGGTTCAAAAACGACTTCATGAAAAAAAGGGAAAGGAAAGGAGAGACCCTGCCCGGAGGAAGCCCGGGGCCCCCGTCTGGAGCCAGGCCCAGAGGGAGGGTCCCGACAGCGAGCACCTGGTGGCCGCGTTTGCCACGGAGCCCGGTCAGGCACAGTCCGAAGAAGCTACGTGGTGCCTTCCATCCATCCTGTGGGCCCACCACTCATGGGAAAAACCGCTGGGGTCGGGTGCGCTGTCACACGGGTGGCAGTGATGGTCAGGGACCTCAACGGACCAGACCCGGGCAGCAGAGGCTGGCTCTGGGGACGTGGAACGTCACCTCTCTGTGGGGGAAGGAGCCGGAACTACTGCGGTAGGTGGAGCTTCTACCAGTTGGATCTGGTGGGGCTTACCTCTACGCACAGTCTTGGCTCTGGAACCGTACTCCTGGATAGAGGTTGGACTCTATTCTTCTCCGGAGTTGCCCAAGGTGTGAGGCGTCGGGCCGGGTTGGGGATACTCACTAGTCCCCGGCTGAGGGCCGCTACGTTGAAGTTTACCCCGGTGGACGACAGGGTCGCCTCCCTACGCCTTCGGGTAATGGGGGGGAAAACTCTGACTGTTGTTTGTGCCTATGCCCCAAACCGCAGTTCGGAGTATTCGGCCTTCTTGGAGACCCTGAATGGAGCCCTGCAGGGGGCTCCAGTAGGGGACTCCGTAGTCTTGCTGGGAGACTTCAACGCACACGTGGGAAACAATGGAGACACCTGGAGAGGCGTGATTGGGAGCAAGGGCCTCCCTGATCTAAACCCGAACGGTCGTTTGTTGTTGGACTTCTGTGCTAGTCATGGAATGGCCATAACAAACACCATGTTCGAACATAAGGATGCTCATAAGTGTATGTGGTACCAGAGCACCCTAGGCCAAAGGTCAATGATCAATTTTGTAATCGTATCATTTGATCTGAGGCTTGCATGTCTTGGACACTCGGATGAAGAGAGGGGCGGAGCTGTCGACTGATCACCAGCTGGTGGTGAGTTGGATCAAGGGGTGGGGGAAGACTCTGGACAGACCTGGTAAACCCAAACGGGTAGTGCGGGTGAACTGGGAGCGTCTGGAGGAAGCCCCTGTCCTGGGGATCTTCAACTCACACCTCCGGCGGAGCTTTTTAGACATCCCTGTGGAGGTTGGGGGCATTGAACCTGAGTGGGCGATGTTCAAAACCTCTATTGCTGAAGCTGCGATGATGAGCTGTGGTCTCAAGGTCTTAGGTGCCTCAAGGGGCGGTAACCCTCGAACACCGTGGTGGACCCCGGTGGTCAGGGAAGCCGTCCGACTGAAGAAGGAGTCCTTCCGGGTTATGTTATCCGAGAGGACTCCGGAAACAGTTGCAGGATACCGAAGGACTAGAAGGACGGCAGCCTCTGCTGTGTCAGAGGCAAAGCAGCGGATGTGGGAGAGCTATGGAGAAGGACTTTCGGTCGGCACCAAGGTGCTTCTGGAAGGGAGGAACCATCCAAGCTGTGTACAGCAAGGGTGGGACCCTGCTGACTTTGACTAAGAAATGTATTGGCCGGTTGAAGGAGCACTTTGAGGAACTCCTGATTTCGTCTATGATAGAGGCAGAGCTGGAAGCTGGTAGTCAAACAACTCCACAGTGGCAAAGCCGCAGGGGTTGATGAGATCCGTCCAGAAATGCTGAAGGCTTTGGGTGTTGAGGGGCTGTCTTGGTTGACACGCCTCGTCAACGTTGCGTGGAAGTCTGGGACAATGCCTAGGGGTTGGCAGACCGGGGTGGTGGTTCCCCTATTTAAAAAGGGGGACCAGAGAGTGTGTGCCAACTACAGGGGTATCACACTTCTCAGCCTCCCTGGTAAAGTCTATTCCAAGGTACTGGAAAGGAGGGTTCG
Source organism: Cottoperca gobio (assembly GCF_900634415.1). Lineage (NCBI taxonomy): Eukaryota > Metazoa > Chordata > Actinopteri > Perciformes > Bovichtidae > Cottoperca > Cottoperca gobio. The sequence continues at coordinate 269,160 of NC_041356.1, read as the reverse complement.
GCCGGTAGTCGAACCTCTGATTGAAGAGAAACAATGCGGATTTCGTCCTGGTCGTGGAACAACGGACCAACTCTTCACTCTCGCAAGGATCCTGGAGGGGGCCTGGGAGTAAACCCATCCGGTCTACATATGTTTTGTGGATCTGGAGAAGGCGTATGACCGGGTCCCCCGGGTGATACTGTGGGAGGAGCTGCGGGAGTATGGGGTGAGGGGGTCACTTCTGAGAGGCATCCAATCCCTGTACGCCCAAAGCGAGAGTTGTGTCCGGATACTCGGCAGTAAGTCGGACTCGTACCCAGTGAATGTTGGCCTCCACCAGGGCAGCGATTTACTGCGTGGTACTACAGTCACTTTACCGCACCGTTGTGACGAAAAGAGAGCTGAGCCAGAAGGCAAAGCTATCAATATACCGGTCGATCTTTGTTCCTACTCTCACCTTTGGTCATGAAGGCTGGATCATGACCGAAAGAACGAGATCACGGGTACAAGCGGCCGAAATGGGTTTTCTCAGACGGGTGGCTGGCGTCTCCCTTAGAGATAGGGTGAGAAGCTCAGCCATCCGTGAGAGACTCGGAGTAGAGCCGCTGCTCCTTTACGTTGAAAGGAGCCAGTTGAGGTGGTTCGGGCATCTAGTAAGGATGCCACCTGGGCGCCTCCCTAGGGAGGTGTTCCAGGCACGTCCAGCTGGGAGGAGACCCCGGGGAAGACCCAGGACTCGGTGGAGAGATTATATCTCCTCACTGGCCTGGGAACGCCTCAGGATCCCCCAGTCGGAGATGGAGGATGTGGCCCGGAGAAGGGAAGATTGGGGTTCCTTAATGGAGCGGCTGCTCCCGTGACCCGATCCCGGATAAGCGGTAGACGATGGATGGATGGATTATAAGGCTCTGTTTAGCTGCAGCCACTGTCGAATTATAGTAACGTTAGAAACTCTGGCAAATGCAGATGTTAACAAAGACAATACACGTTAAAGGAAAAAACATGAGCTGGACACTGTAAAGAGTGTACAATTCACTAACACTATGGCTAATAGCATAAAGCTAGTTCATGCAAATGCTTCATTTCCTGCTTTGGCAAATGTTCCACCTAAAAACGGATTTTCCCTGTATGTATAGTATATATGTTACAAATATGACCCATTATCATAATATTTAGGATCAAAAGTTTTCTTACCAACAGGGTGACCAGGAGATGGGGAAAAGGCAGGAAGACAGGCAGGAGGGTGACCGGACATGTGGAACCATACTGGAGGGAGCCCAAACCTTTAGGGCCACACAGGAGGTCGGTGACAAAGGAGGACTCCTTCTGGAGTACGAAAGCCAAGGCGGGACCACCAACAAAGTTGGGAGAGTGCAGGGGGAAGTTGGTACTGCCACAGCTCAGCAGGACAACTTTGTGACTGCTACAGCTCAGCAGGGGACACCAGGACAGGGGACTGCCACAGCAAAGCAGGGAAAACAGGGTTCTCTTTCTATTCAGCAAGGAGAAGCAGAGTCTGCCGCAGCTTGGCAGGAGAAACTGAGATCTGCCGCAGCTCAACAGGATCAGGTGTCGGCCGAACTGCCGACGTGTTGGCCTAGGAGCTGGGCAGCTCAGGGCTTATGAGCCGAACAAAAAACTGGACAAACCAGGTTGACACTACGGAACACCAGGATCAACGCAGGGATATACACAGAAGGACCGACGACACCAGGAAACATAGACGAACCGACAAGGAACAATGGAGCACACAGGTATATATACCTATGTGTCCCATTGTTCCTTGTCGGATATATATATAGACAACTAACCACAAAAACAGGACACAGCTGGAGGAGGCAGGCAAAGACACAAGGGCAGCATGGTGATTAGACACAGGAGGATCCAATCAGGGCGGGGCAAACAAATCACAAGGCCGGAAAACACAAAGGTGAGAGTTCTTACATAGTAAAACAGTAAACAAGCGAATACTGCACTGCCTTCACAGTGCTATGTGTAAGTGGGAAACGTCCAATCCTCAAGTGTGTCTGTTGAACTGTACAATCTGTTATAGTTTATTGCTCTTATACTGCTGTTGGTATCGAGTACGTTCTAAGACGTTCTAAGCAAGGCTTGCTTAACGGAACTTTGTCACTGGCGTCAGTATTTTTTACTGCCAATCACGGGAATATGGTGTATAGAAAGTGTTAGTCATATTACTCATTTCCTGAAGGTAACATGGTTGAGGATGGTCCTTTGTTTTGCTCACATTTTAACACCCCTTTCAGTTGAAGCCGCACCCCCACGCCAGATCAAGGCCAAAAGTCTGAAAGTGAAGAAATACGATCTGAAAGTGAAAAAAACATCTGAAAGTGATCAAATCTTTTGGCCCGGATTTAGCTCCATATTGTCACATGACTCACCAACACAACTATTCTGCATGTGTCACTTCCCGGTATGATTCTAGCCTCTTTAATGTCCTTTGTGGCATCAGCTACATCAGAATTCAGATTATGTGGAGCATCACCCAACCAACATAGTGGTAAATATGGCTCGGAAAGATCCATTTTTATGAAACAAACCTGTCGTGGCCATAATGTTTAGTCAGAATATCTTAAACTTGTCCAAGTTCTTACAAACATAGAAAGAAGAGATTCACAAATGGCACCTTCCCATAAACCCACGGATCATTGCACACACCTTTGCATCTCTCGGACTTCCACTGTACATCACACATTTTCTCCCTCACATACTAATATGTGAATATTTATTCATATTTGATGGCACTTTGGATAAAAATCAATGAGGTAATCAAGTTGTCGCTATGAAATCGCTGCTCCAGTGGCGTTTTGCATATTCACTGACGCTCACATCATTAAAAACTCATCCATCGATGCCACCGCCACCGACTCGCCTTTAATTAGTTTGAGCAAACATATTGAGCTGCGTTACACACACACACATACTAACTAACACGTTCAACTGCGAGGATGTCTGCATTGCGATAGTGCTGAATCGGTATAATTTTCACAAAACACTTAAGGTGCAAAACTGATGTGTTTTGTCAGACAGAAAGTGACAGTGAGCTGATGTGTGTTGCATTCTGGGAGAATCTGAGCCTAAGGTCAACAGTTGATCTGGGATGAAATTCAAGGGCTGTAAATGACTTTCACAACATTCATTTACACCACGACCAACAAACAATGGGGAATATACATGGCTGGGATTACCTGTTGCCCTACCATGAATACAGAGGCTTCAACACCAATTACATATGGTCTGGACTAACAATTATGACAGACTAGAAGAGGGAAACCAGTAGTGCAGATGTTTGCCTCTATCCCAGATGAACTGATCTCTTTCTATGTTTGAGACCACACTCCCAACTCCGGCTGAAGATTCAGAAATGGCCCCGGACCCCTGCTCACTAATAATATCAGATATGGGCAGATCTTTTAAAAGGATTACCAAAGTAAGGCCTGGACCTGACGGCATCCGTGGCTGAGCTCTCAAGATGTGTGCATATGTTTTCACCAACATTTACAAACTCTCACTGCTCCCATCTATAGTCCCCACATGTTTCAAGAAGTCCACTTGTCCCCAAAAAGCCCCCTGCCTGAACGACTACCTACACTACATTATGAAGTGCTTTGAGCAGTTAGTAAAAAGCTACATCACCTCCTCCCTCCCTGACTCACACGACCCTCTGCAGTTGGACCATCATATGCCTGATCACTGACTGTGACGAAACGGCGTACAGAGAGGTCAGAGCCCTGACATCTTGATGCCAGAACAACAACCTCCATCTCAACATCAGCAAAACTAAGGAGCTGATTGTGAATTACACAAAGCAACAGAGAAGGGGACACATATCCATTACCATCAACGGGACTACGGTGGAGAGAGTCAACAGCTTCAGGTTCCTCTGGGTTCACATCAGTGAGGACCTGACCTGGACTCATCACACCAGTATCTTCATCAGCAAGACAGCGAGACAGCAGCTCTTCTTCCTCCGCAGGCTGCAGAGGTTCAACATGGACTCCAGGATGCTCTGTAGCTTCTACAGGTGCACAGGTACCTTTGCTACATTTCTGTTTACATGCAGTTTATTCATTTGCAATACTGTCTACCACAAATGTAAGCTTCTGCTTCTCTTTTTGTTGTAGTGTACATGATAATAAGGAACTTCAATTCGAGGTGGG
>NC_041356.1:257500-262500 GCF_900634415.1 Cottoperca gobio | reverse complement strand
CTTGTTTTTTCTTTCATATTTATAGATTTACTTACATGTCATTCTTTTAATTGGCCTTTTTGTTCTCAAATTCTTAATTTGTAATTTACAGTTTTTCCTCAATGGTTTACAGCCTCAAAAGAGAGCACACATTACCCCACTTTTAAAGTCTCTGCTACCTGTTTGCTTCAGAATTGACGTTAAGGTCTTTAGGTTTATGGAGCTCTTAATGGTGTCGGTCATATCTATTCATCACATCTGCGTTCAGCAAATGCTCCTCTTCCTCTTCCTCCTCTTCACACTCCATACAAGCCACCATACAAACTGTTTGCACATAACTGCCATAAAAGCACAATTAGTCTTTCATGTTCTTTTTGTACGGATGAAACAAATGAAATATAACATGTCAGTTAGTAAGTTTCAGAGGTGCTATTTGGCACATTGTGTCTAGCTGTTCCCCCCTGTTTGAAGTCTTTATGCTAAGCTAAGCTAACAAACTGCTGTAGTTTGGTAAGTAACAGACAGACTGGGTTTGGTATCAGGCTGTTTCATCAGAGGACATCTCACATGAGGCGAGGTGACCAAATTGTTCATTAAAATGATAATGTTGTAAATGCCTTTTACAAGGAATTCTGCATCTAAAAGGAATAGGGAAGAGTTTTTCCAGAGTTACATGCAATGAGGGAATTTGAAGAGAAAAGTTTGAAATGGACGAGATGTTTCAGTGAAGAACACAGACAGTCACGGTGTCTCTTCAGTCTCACTTGATTCCATTGGCTGTCCCATGTTGCTTACTCTGCTTTTATAATGACTAATCTGTAGAGCTGGGGTTATAGATCTGGCCTCTGATAGGTCTAATTATAGTGGGTCGCCATGGTGATGCGATAGCCAGGAAGTATCGTCTCCCCCTACCCTAGACTAGGCTGATCACATGATCCTGGCTTCACCTGAGGTTCTAATTACAATACACTCAGCACTGCTCACTCATGTTACCCTGTTGGCACTGTACTAACTTTACTTAGTAATCACATTTATTCATCTTATATTTTAGATGTCAAATCCAGTTTAGTTTGGTTTGGTGATCAAGGTATAGTGGCAATAATAAGTGCAGGTTTGTTTGGGAATATGCTCAACTTTTTAAATGATATTGTGATTTTATGTTCCATCCATTTATCCATCCATCGTCTACCGCTTATCCGGGGTCGGGTCGCGGGAGCAGCCGCTCCAGTAAGGAACCCTAAACTTCCCTTCTCCGGGCCACATCCGCCAGCTCCGACTGGGGGATCCTGAGGCGTTCCCAGGCCAGTGAGGAGATATAATCTCTCCACCAAGTCCTGGGTCTTGCCTGGGGTCTCCTCCCAGCTGGACGTGCCTGGATCACCTCCCTAGGGAGGCGCCCAGGTGGCATCCTTACTAGATGCCCGAACCATCTCAACCGGCTCCTTTCAACGTAAAGGAGCAGCGGCTCTACTACAAGTCTCTCACGGATGGCGGAACTTCACACCCTATCTCTAAGGGAGACACCAGCCACCCACCTGAGAAGACCCATTTCGGCCTCTTGTTCCTGCGATCTCGTTCTTTCGGTCATGACCCAGCCTTCATGACCATAGGTGAGGGTAGGAACGAAGATCGACCGGTAGATTGAGAGCTTTGCTTTCTGGCTCAGCTCTCTTTTCGTCACAACAGTGCTGTAAAGCGAATGCAATACCGCCCCCGCTCCTCCGATTCTCCGGCCAATCTCTCGCTCCAGTGTCCACTCACTTGCGAACAAGACCCCGAGGTAGTTGAACTCCTTCACTTGGGGTAAGGGCTCATTCCCTACCCGGAGTAGGCAATCAACTGGTTTCTTGCTGAGAGCCATGGCCTCAGATTTTGAGGTGTTGATCCTCATCCCAACCGCTTCGCACTCAACTGCGAACCGATCCCGTGATTTTATGTTTCATATTCTTAAATATTTATTTTAAATGAGTGAAAACGTATTGTCATACCATAAACCTGGGGCAGAAAGCAGGGGGTATTTTTTAGTGGTTTGATCCAGCCATGATTGCCATCCCTTTCTCAATGCTCCTCACTGTTTTCCCGTATAGAACAACCTTCCCACTGAAGTCAGCACAGGAGAATCTGTCACGTGTAAAACTGTATATAATAATTTTATATTAATATTATCATGAATTAATTAATTCTAACTCACATAATGTTCATGTAGCAGCCTTATGATGCACTAAGACCACTCTGAGTGTTACCACAGTGTCTTCAGTCATTACTGATGGAGTGTGTGTGTTTGTGTGTCTGTGCGTGTAGTCTTGATCTCTTTACAGTAGCATTAAAGTAGAGCAGCGTCTCCTCTCTCCACGGACTGACTGGGACTTTAAGTGTATTGTTGTCTAACAGAAAGCCTGTGTGGGGAGGGGGCACACACAAACAAACACACACACACACACACACACACACACACACACACACACACACACACACACACACACACACACACACACACACACACAGGGCAGAGGGCAGAGTGTCTCCAAACATATTTTATACAATTACAACTTACAGTAAGCCTTGATCAGAGAAACATACTGGAAATCTTATTTCTAGATTACTTTTCCAATTACTGATACATGTTCTCTTCCGTCTGTCAGAAAAACATCCATCTATTACCGCATGTAAACATTTTACATTTCTACCTGTTACTCACTCAGACATGCTGACTTATGATGCTATAACATTTACAGCTCAAGCTCTCTGGAAACTCTGACACTCACAAAATTAACATAACTCCTCATTTAACATTTTGGCAAGTCAGCATATTATAGCATAGTGCATGGAGTCAAAGTTTGTTTCAGATTAACTTTATGTGCCAAACTCAGTGAAAGATCTGTGGCTTGAGTGTCAACGCATAAAAATGGAAATTACATTTAGTTCAGTAGAATGGTGTGAGGAAGGAGTTTTATGATAATCCTGGGATCAAATATACAGGTTGAGACTGAGTTCACTGCGTTTAGGAGGGATCCTCGTGACACATTCTAGTGGAAATTTGGCTTTCCACTAGCTTTATATATTTAGCTTGCTAGTGAGTAGCAGACCTAATGTTCTGCCTCCCTGACTGCACATGGGGTCAGTCAGAGAGGTCCGACAGGAATAACATTCTGGAGAAATACTGTACTTTCTTGAGGAGAAAAAGGGTCACAATGGCACCGTCCCTCAGCTCAGTGTGTGTTTGTGGCGGGATATGACAACTTTACTGTTCTTGGGGGTTGTTTAAGGGAAAGGGCTCCACGGGGAACAGAAGAACTGACTGCTGTTTGATAATATCACTTTCTGCTGGAGGGAAATATGAGCAGAAATCTTTAAGAGACAGAGAGGGTCCACATAGATCTCCAGGGCCGCTTCTCAACCATCTCTTGACGGCTCTGATACACTACGCTGCACACGTGTTCATTCAGGCCGTCCCTGGTGAGTATTACAATCTAAGTGTGTTACAACATGTGTGTGTATTAACTAGACTTCTGAACGCCGATACTGATATTTAGAAAAGTCTTTATTAATAGTTTGTGTACACACAAACACACACACACACACACACACACACACACACACACACACACACACACACACACACACACACACACACACACACACACACACACCTGTTCTGATGAGACACAGAAACGACACACCAAAAAATATAATATATATTTACATGCAAACTCTTCTTCATTTTCTTTATATTTTAATTCATTTGTTTGTTTTTTATCTTTAAAGGCTTTTTTAGCCCTTTTCTGTTTATGCTTCTGACACTAGCCTTCTTTCATATTAATTTGCACAATCATGATGTGTATAAAAAACATTATAAAGATATCAATGTAAAATTAGCATTAGCATAACTTTAGTTACAATATCATTTTAAACCAAATAAAAATACATAAAAAATAGAAACAAGTTTAAACACAATTTTTGACACAGGGAATAAGATAAAAACAGAGAATCAGGTTAAACACAATTAAAAGCCAGAGAATAACAGGGCACAACCAACATGCTATGGTGGGGGGATCTGAGGGGTCTGGTGGTGCAGTGCTGAGAAGCTCTGAGACATATGTAGCACAAGACCATGAAATGTAAGTCAATGTAACCATAAAAAGCCAGTGTAAAGATACAAGGACAGAGGAGATGTGGTCGTGTTTCTTGGACCTTGTTAATTACCGGGCAGCAGCATTTTTGGTTTAGTTGTGAACAGGAAATGGTAGCCTGAGGAATGCCTGGATAAAGATAGATAAATAAATTATTAGCTAACCAGGCTTTAATGTCTTGGTGAGACCCAGAAATGCCGAGCCAGCGTGTCAAGCGAGACGACACTGAGATCTAGAAAAACTAATGTAGAGCATTTACCAGCATCCGCAGCACAGAGGAAGTCTTACAATAGCGGTCACTGCGCTTCGGTGTTCCCGGAAAATAATGTTTTGATTCAGAAATGACAGAATCTGAATAAAAAAACCTTTTCTATAACCTTAGACAAAAAAAAAGGTCAGAAATTGCCTCGAAATGATTTGGAATAGCTGGGTCAATACCTGCTTAAGGAGTGGATGAACTATGGCAGCTTAAAACAAGACGATACTTTACCTGTAGCTAAATTATGTTTTAGGAGCTCTGTTGGAATGATTTCTAACTAACAGCTGATAGGATTCATACCTGCGATTATGCACCCAACCAGGGGAAAAGACACTGTGCAGAAACTATTTAAAGCAGATGGCTCCTGAATAGCCGGTACGAAGTCTTTGAAAGGATACGAAATGTTTGACCTGATGCTGTCAATTTTGTATAGAGAGAAATCTAGCTATTTTTACAGTGTGTGTATCACGATGCAGTTAAAAAGAGTAAAAAAGCGGGGGAAAAGTGGCCAGGGAACCAAGAAGAAGGTAGCTGGACATGGGCAGAGCAGATTGTCTGGGGGCAAGGCAGAGGCCGAGCAGGGCAACTCAGGGGGACGGCTTAGGAGCTGGGCCAACAGTTTTATCTGACCA
>NC_041356.1:252500-255000 GCF_900634415.1 Cottoperca gobio | reverse complement strand
AACATAATGTTAATAGTAATGTGGTGGCTCAGTGGTGAGCTCTGTGCTCTCAAAGCTTCACATCTTAGGTTCATTAGGTGGTTTTCATGATTTTGTATTATGATACGTATTATTACAATTAAATAATGTTGTTACTGTTGAGTTGTCATGGTGTAAATGTCTCACTTTGTATTTGATTATTTGACACTTGATTTAAATCAGGGGCCACTAACAGGCGGACCGCGGACCGGACCTATAATCACCTATAATCATTCATGTTCATCCTTCCCACTGGGAGCACAACACCAGTGTCTCATATGCTCAGAGACACTGGTGTTCAGTGGTGCTCATTAACAGTGGTGATGTGAAACGCCACTATGAGGCAAAGCACAATGTTTTTGACCAAACATACCCACTCAAGTCTGAACTGAGGGCACAGAAAATAAGCACTCAGAGCCCAATGTGATGTTGATTTGTGACAAAATAAAGCAAATATGCCACCTGTCAGCATCATCAGCCACAGAGAACAGTTTAACCCAGGATGTGCTAGCCTGGGTTAAACTGTTCAATTGTTAAGATGTGTTGAGACTAATTTATTCTAACATTGGTTGAGACTGTTAAATCAAGATGTGAAACAGTTGTAGAAAAATGGAAACTCAAGCTGCTGCTACACTTTATTTTATTTTTCTAAGATTAAGCACTATTTTATTTATTTTCTCAATGTTATTTTTAAATGAAGCCCGAGAAGAACACTATACATATCTACAGTATTATATATATCTGTATAGTTCAATGTTAAGTGACAATAAATATTGTCTAAATGTTTTTAGATTGTACTTTCTTTATTAGATTTGACAGTCAGTTGTTGATGACCTGCAGACTTTGATACAGCTACTAGGCTGCTTCAATATATATCACACTAATTCATAATGCAAGTTAGACATTATGATGCTCTGGACCTTTGCTTGAGGAAATTTTCTCTAACTGGACCTTTTAGAATTTTTGTTGAATACCCCTGATTTAAATGTTCCTACTGCATGTTGATAGAAATATAGATAGTTTAGAAGCCTCACGTATATTCAGCTGAACGCTTTCTGCATGTCACATTGACCTAATGCAGATGGAATTCAACGGCTTTCATTTAAGCCTCATCATCTAGTCCAGGGGTGTCAAACTCATTTTAGTTCAGGGACCACATTCAGCACAATTTGATCTCAAGTTGGCCGGACCAGTAAAATCACAGCATAATAACCTATAAATAACAACAACTCTAAATTGAACCCCTTTGTTTTAGTGCAAAAAAAGTACAAGTGCATTCTGAACATGTTCACATTTGTTTTTTTTTACAAAACATTATGAACAACTTGAAATTTCTTAAGAAAAAAAGGTGCAATTTCAACAATAATATCAGTTTATCATCTACGCATGTGCATTACAATTTACGGATCACAGTGTGTCTACAAAGGCACAAAACATTTTGTCACAGGTATCTGGAACAGTATTGGATTGGACCCTCTGGCGGGCCGGTTTTGGCCCCCGCATGTTTGACACCCCTGATTTAGTCCCTAGCAAAAACACAGGGCAAAAACACAGGCTGACCCAGCTGAAGGAAGATGTGAAAGGTTAATTTATTCAAAGTTACATCACAACACATGAGGGAGCTTGAACACAAGCAGTGAAGAGCGACTACAGTAACAGTGTTTGTTTGTGTGACACTCGCCCCCAGTAACAGGGACTTCCTGTCAGCCTGCAGCATCACAACAGGATGAATCCTTGTTACTGACAGCGCTGTGTCACTGTCATTTACAATAACAGTTAGTCTGTCCGCCCGTCTGTCTGTCCGCCCGTCTGTCGTTCGGCCTCACCCTATGTCCATCCGTCAAGTCTGTCCATCCGTCTGTCCGTATCTGGCAATATATCAATACAAGCTGGGTGTGCAACTGATAAAGAGTGGAGGACATCCTGGTCTGAAAGTCAAGGTTAAGTCCAAAGGTTTCTGTAGATAAGCATGGAACACACACATCAGAAGATATCTGATGAGCCAGGATTCAACTGAAATACTTTCATTATGTAAAACTAACAGCTGCTATCAGTGTAAAATGCTCAGGTACTCTGTACTCTAACTGCTCATGCACTCTACATGCTCATGTACTCTGTACTTTACATGCTCAGGTACTCTATACTCTACCTGCTCATGTACTTTATATGCTCAGGTACTCTGTACTCTACCTGCTCATGTACTCTACATGCTCAGGTACTCTGTACTCTACCTGCTCATGTACTCTACATTCTCAGATACTCTGTACTCTACCTGCTCATGTACTCTACATGCTCAGGTACTCTGTACTCTACCTGCTCATGTACTCTACCTGCTCAGGTACTCTGTTGTGTTCTCAGCTTGTCAAATGGCAAAATAAATTCAAATGCAGCTTTACTTTTAGCATGTTTGCACCACTTGGCTAGAAATGTATCTTTACTTGATAACAGTTTCATTGTGATTCTGATTGATAAATCAGCTTAC
>NC_041356.1:247500-250000 GCF_900634415.1 Cottoperca gobio | reverse complement strand
AGCATGCCAGATATAGATCAAGGCATGTTAACATCACTACGCAGCCTTTACTGAGGCTTTTTATATTTCCAGAGAGTGAGGGAACTCGGACTGGACTTGGACTAGATTAAGTTGGTCTACAGTCTTTAATTCAAGATTTAAAGAAATGGAGAAATGTGCAAACATGCTTGCGTCATTGCAATGTATCTTTTAACTGTCAGTTTTATGCAGATGGTTTTATTGTTCTTTTATTATTCTTTTATCAGGACACAGGGGTACACAAAGAAACATTGACATTTTAACTAATACTGTGAAAGACTTTGGTTAAAGTGGGGGAGGCTGGGGGATCGGCTCAGGCTGTACACAAGAAGAAACTCGGACAATGTCCTTAAAAAATGTAAAGGTCGGCTTCTAAAATGGAAATGGCTGTTACCAAAAGTGTCATACAGAGGCCCTACCTTGATTTTAAATAACCTCGTCTCATCAACTGTATTGATCTTCCTGCTTCTCTTCTGTCCCAAATTAAAAGGGTTTTAATTGATTTATTTTAGTACAAACTGCACTGGGTACCACAGATTGTCCTATTCATGCCGAAGGAGGAGGGGGGGACAGGGCCTAGTCCACCTGGCCAGCAGGGGCGCTGTGGTGGAGCTGACCGGACCTGGGCAGGACGCCCCCGCTGGACTGGCTACTCGCATGGGACACAAAGGATTACGAGGAAACTATTGGATCACTCAAAGAAAAAATACAAGTGCAGGCTTTTAAACTTTGTCTTATGGCGGGCCAAGATGGGGTGTATTTCAGTCAGAGAAGGAAGGTGGAGGAAGACCTTAATGTTGTACCTGTCACTCTGTGGGAACATGATGAAGTCCAGACTGCTGATTTATTTGAGTTTGTATAAAACAGCAGGAGATCTGGACACATTCCAGCAGATTTGGGGTGGTGAGAAGGTACTCTGCTCTGCAACAGAGGAGAAAATCTTATTTTGAGATGTGCTCATGTAAGTAGTTCATTAATTAATTTATGAAATGTGTGTTTTAATATGACTTTGTGTGTTTTCTTTGTAGATTACGACAATGATAAAACAAATCTGTCTGTCTGTCTGTCTGTCTGTCTGTCTGTCTGTCTGTCTGTCTGTCTGTCTCTCTCTCTCTCTCTCTCTCTCTCTCTCTCTCTCTCTCTCTCTCTCTCTCTCTCTGTCTGTCTCTCTGTCTGTCTGTCTCTCACTCTCTCTCTCTCTCTCTCTCTCCCTCTCTCTCTCTCCCTCTCTCTCTGTATTAGTCCTATAACTGATGCCACAAGTGTTCTGTGGTCTGTGGGCTGCTCTCTCTTTCTTCACCTCTCCTTCTTTCTGCTCCTTTCTGTCTCTGTCTCTCTCTCTCTCTTGGTTTGTCAGGACACAGGGAGTTGTGGTCAGAGGGAATTGTGGGAGGAAGAGGCAGAGAAATAAACACCACATCCTGATGAGGGTAATGTCAAATCTGCCTCATTATCAACATAAACCCACTTTTCATATACACACACAAACACACACACACACACACACACACACACACACACACACACACACACACTCACACACATTCACACAACGACATCATGTCATTTCAAATGTTTCTATTTGATTCACATTCCCTACTAAACATGAACTTTGCACACACTATCTCTTAAACATCTGCTTTACAGACTGTAATGAGATTGTCTTAGTACATTCTTCTTTAAAACTTTTTGAATAAAGTTAGTTCTAGACTTTCAATGTATAAAACAGTTATTATGTATTTATACACTTTGATGGTTTCTCATCACACTTTGTACTGTAAGCTATACACTAGGAGGAGAGCAAACTCTTGTGAAGTTCAATTGCAGTGAGAATATAATCCGACGATGTTGCGACGATGTGTTTAGTTTGTGTAGCCTAGTGTGAAACCCGGCCTGTAAAAGCACACTTATGGCGGGTTCACACCTAAAAGTCTTGTTCCTGAATGGAACCAATGTAAGGATGATACATTGTTATAATTTTCCATCTGGTCCGTTCTGCGCTCACTAAGGCAAAACTCACACGGTCCAGAGATTGTAAACAAGTTATCTTGCGGAAACTTTCCTACACTTTGGCAAGAGTGTGTGGATGAGGCATTAAGTTGGCTGGCTAGCTAGCTAGCTTGCTAATTCCACCATGCTTACATAATACACTGGTACATAAAATGAGCTTGACAGTGGGCCGCTGGGTCCCTTCTTTTCACTCTTCTAGGAGACTAGTTTGCCCGGAGGAGAGTGGTAGGCAGCTCCGTAGTCTGGAGCGAACCACACGACATCCTGCTGAATATGTCATTAGCCTCTTTACAAATGTCACAGTGATTTTTAATGATGGTTTCTTACTTCCCAGCTTACTTCGGCTCTCTATAGTTCTCCGAGCTTCTTTCTATTTCTCTGTGGTGGGCCATTTACTTTCCCCTGGTAGTTTGTGCTCAGGATTGCGCATCATTTCATTAAGCTAGCAGTTAGCATGTCGCAGATGAATAAA